>NC_056741.1:1420322169-1420412169 GCF_019279795.1 Protopterus annectens
GCATGGAATTGACTACTAATACCTGGTTACGGCGCGGACACCGCCTCCACTCCTTGACAACCATTGCGCTGGGGTTGCAGCTTTACATACATACTATGGTGTGTGGTGGCTGTGCAGCTGATTTGTGTTCTAATGCTCTTTTAGGACATTATCATATTATTTCATTGCTTTACAACTTCTGTGCACACATCCCGGGGTCTGCTGTTCTTTCTACGTACGTGCCATTTATGTCATTTTTTACATTTTGTGCATATTTTCTTTGGACATTCTCGGTGCCTTTCCACATTGGCATATTGCACCTATATGATACCTGACTTTGACAGCCTTCCGTTACTCCTCCGGTATGTTTGGGTAAATGTAAACCGTTTTTTTTGGTTTACATTGCCGTGCCCTTACGCTACGCCTGCGCCACTTCGTGGATCGCTATTGCCCTCATTTGCATGGTGCAATACCGCACACAGTGTGTTTTGCATACCTACGCCGGGGGCGGGGATGGTCCGGCGCACGCCGGTAGTGCACGTGGAATTCATTCATACCTGAATCGCTAAGCAGCCATATTTGGCGTTATAACGCCGACGCTATGCTGGCGCCTGGCGCAAGGTTCATGAATCCCGGGGCTAGCCTTTTTTATGCAGAACAGATATCCAGGATATTGACAGTAAAGACAGAAATGTCCAATAACTAGAGATGAGAACCCTTGGCATCATTGGAGGTATATTCGTTTAGTTATTTCAGATTTTTACATTAATAATTTTAGCTTGCCCAGCAAGCTTCATTGGCTTTCTCAACCCCTGGCAGTTAACACTCAGAAATAAGGCTATAAGCTGCTTCCTGTAGTCCAGAGTTGATCCCCTTAGCAGCTATGTTTGATTCTGAGCAAGTCACTTAATCAGGCAGTGCTCCTGGCATACCCCTACAAAGGGACGATTGAGTCCAATGGGCTTACCTGTTTAAAAACTTAAATAAATACATGATTAAGAAAGCATGACTCAGTACAAAATGGGTCCTGTTTCTCTGTCTCCTTCTTCCAGTTTTCATGAGTATAATGGAACCTTAACTGACAGATAGGAAAATATGCCAACTCTTACCCTTTTGCATATAAAAACACTCTTTCTTCATCTCTCCACCCCCAAAGATGTTTCTTTTGGTGGTGCTGTAACATCATGAAATAACATTTTAAATACCTCTCAGTCCGTATGATTCTCCCAAAAACTACAGCAAACCAAAACGATAAAGTTACTCAAGTCTGCAATGCAAGCTATCCCTTCTATTTTAAAGCTTTAAAGATGTATTTTAGTGATTTGTTTTTGGAATTATGTTATTTGCAGTTTCAATTAAAAAACTCAAAGGGCTTTACAAGATAGAGGCACAAAATACAATTCTTTATAAACGGATAGGGGCTGATCTAACTTTTATATGGTGATCTGTTCCTAATAGGTCATAGAAAACAAGTATTCTTCATTCTCTTCCTAATCATAAAACTAATACATGACTAAATACAGCTAGGTAAAGAAGGTCTGCATGGAATATTTACTTATCATGGACTTTAAATATTAGACTCTGATGATGTACTATCAAGCCGTTTTCATTATGCTAGCACAGGCATTTATGATGTTTTCATGTGGGGATATGACTCTGTTTTCATTACAGTTTACATATACTGACCTAGTTTAGAAGTCAACCTTCCCCAGAGAATGTCAATACTCTGGAGCAAACATGTTTGTTTGGTCCGTTATGAAAAGTTCTGCCATGCCAAATGGTGGAGAAGGGCAAAGCTAATGGAAACATTTAATTTCCCACTTTCTAAATACACCAGCCATTTTCCAGCCATGTTATGGTTATTTTAGAGAGATCAGACAAGAAAAGAGCAATTTAAGTGACAATTTTGCCATAAATTATAGCAGCAAACAAACATTGTAAACCACTGGGGGGGGGGGAACATATAAAATGAAAACCAGCTCTCTTCTATCTTCATGTAAAGGGATCAAACATCTCCAACATTCCCCCATTCTAGTTCAACAGTCCAGAGAAGGAAGACTATTTTTATGTAAAAAAAATGCTTTATAAACAGACAAATGTATAAGAACAACAGTATCTACAGGTTATGCAAAAAAAAAAAAAAAAAAAAAAAACATTCTTTGTCTACTTTCAAATTTCAAATATCCCAAAATGCCAGGTCAGGTTGTTTTTTTCTCATTTGCTCTGTTCAATATGCCATGAGCCATGGTTTTAAGTAAGTATTATATTTTATTTTTATTTTGCAAGAAGATGAATTAGAACACTCATTTTCATCAGCTCAACCCTGCTTGGTTCACAAATAGTCAAAAAAATAGCTTGGATTTCATGAACCTGAGATATGACAATCTTGAATAATCCCCCTCAAACACAAGAAAATTATGAACAAATGCAACTGCTACCAAAAAACCCCACAAACAATTATTTGCAGCAGAGCAATCCTTCATGTATATTTTCTCCTTACTTTATTATTCTCACTCTGATATCACTAATTCACTGGGAAATGGTTATTGCTGACATACAGCATAAAGCCAGTGTCATTTTTCTTCATCCAGGAGGATGAAAAATCAGTGAAAATAGTAATTAGATGTGCATGAGAAACAGCATCTTGCACATATATGGCTTAAACATCATAATGGATATGTTCTCATGAAGACTTGAGAGCAAAACGGTCCTGGAAATGAGATGCTAACTCAAATGATGTTTGCAAAATACTATAAACTAGCATATATACAGCAGAAGAAGTAACAGTATTAGTAAAAAGTGTAAATGTAATATGTAAGAAAATAGCTTTACTAATCTTCAAACTAATACAATAAGTAAAAATAATCACAAAAAATCAGTACTGGGCCACTTCATTGCTAAATACTTTAGTTTATTGTATAGATTTGGTTTATCAGTGCTACACAGTTTAAAAGCATTCACACAGTTATAGCATTTGGACGAACAGGTCCTTCACCAGATAAAACCATCCAGGTTAAAACTGGTAACACTTAAACAGCATTGAAAAGCAATTTCCCAATGAAGCTTCAAATATGGAAATATAAGTATCTCTCATGTTGTCTTAAAAGTGTATCCTAAAATGTTTACATTTGTGCAGATGTATGCAAAACTAGTTACCATAAAAAGTTGCACCTGTTAAGTGTGTGAAATCTTATGACAAACAAAAAATAATACATAAAGCAATAATTTGTTGCTGAATTTCTTTTACATAATCCAAGAAGTAGAAAACTGGTTCATGCAACATCGTCTTCTCCTGAATCCAAAGAAAACAAAACTACTACTCTTTACACCAACTCATAAGTCACCCACTCCATTCTTCTCTATAACCTCCAATAATGCTACTAATATAGCACCAGATACTACCACCCGCTTACTAGGTGTCACAATCGACAATCATCTTAACTTTGATGACCATATTAACTCCACCATAAAGACTGTTAACAGAAAACTTGGTAGCCTCTACAGAATCATACCCTTCCTTACACCCTCAGCCAGGCAAACTATCGCACAAACTCACCTCATTTCTACCCTTTTCTATGCCTCTGCTATATATACCAACCTTTCAAAAAACAACATCTCCAAACTATCTACCTGCTATAATAGTATTGCTAGATTCATCACATGCTCTCCCTTTAAAACACACCACTGCCTTAACCTTAAACAACTAGGATGGTTAGAATTACAGAACCATATACTCTGTCAACAGTTACTTATGACACAAAAGATCTTATACCACCCAAACAATACCCCCATCCTCTCTAATCTGATCTCTCCATATAAAAACCTGGCTACACTATGTTCTGCAAATAAACTACTTGTTTCCTTAACTAAATCAAGCAACAAGGCTGGTGACTCTCTTTTCTCAAACACTATAGGAAAAAAATGGAATCAGCTCCCTCCTGAACTATCTACACTAGCATCTGCTTCTCAATTCAAAAACCAAACAAAAGAACATCTAAAAACTAAGTGGCTCTGTCCTTGTGCTAACCCAGACTGAAACCTGTATTTCACTCCTATTTCAACCCTAGCCCTCCCTCTTGCCTCCAAAATTTATTTCTCTCCTCTTGTTTTATTCTTAGTAATTTGATAGGATTTGGGAACTTTGTTCTTTCTGCAATTGCCCTGGTGCTGTCTAGTGCATTTGCTTGTTTATGTCTGGTCTAGCTTTTTCCTAAATGTTTTCTAGTCACTGTTTGTTAGTCCATGTGCTTTTCTCATTTCACCTATGTTACTATGGTACTGTTGCTTTATTACTCTATTTTACGTATTTTCTTTTGTTATATTGTTATTCTTATGCTTGGAGCTTTTCTCCCCGGGCCTCTACTGAAAATGGACATGTATCCAGTTAGACTAGCCCGGTCAACAAATGTAAAATAAAATAAATAAAAAATAAATAACAGGTTATCATTTTATTTTGCAGTCAGGTGATACTCTCGCGTTCAGTCTGACACCCTACTGCAATGTGAATTCCCTAAACACCAATCTACCTCAGTCTTTTTCGGGTCTGGGAATCAGGCACATCTTTTTAAACCTCTCCAGGTTTGGGAAACTAGATCCCATTCCTGTGCCCCAAGAGGTAGCATGGAAAGCCCGTGATCTGCAAATGGTGATCGTGAAGGGAAGATCCCTTTCAGATTTTTAACTTTACTCTTCTCCATTCTGGCATATTTGCTATAGATGTGGGCATCCACAAAAACCCTATTTTTCACATTTGTGGATATGGCCATTTACACATACTTTTCTGCTCTTTAGCTATTATATTTTTCTCATGCTGTTTATCAAATGACTAGCCCTTATTTTTGGCACAGCTGAAGAAATTCAAGTTATGGAGAATGAATCTTCTTAAAATGTTCACCAGAGGTGTAATTTCCCCAAAGTAATCAGACAACCCAACTGTAGAAATTCAAAACCAGCGTGCGTCCATACAGCCAAAGCGAAACTAGAAAGAAGAAAAAGACTCACGTGGTACCTCGGGTGACTTTAGGTGAAGAGGAAAGGTAGCTCCCTTAGCTTGTGTGATAGTTTCTAACAGTCTTTAATTGTTTCTTCATGTATTAGCACAAATTATTTTTAGACCAGTATTTTGTTGAAGAATTATTTTAACTGTATTTTTTAATAAAAGTGTTTTTAACACAAATAAGATAGCAAAACAATTCATGTAAAACAAGTCTTACAGAATTATTCCAGATTTACTGACAGTTTCACTTTAAGAATTCTGTATTACTTTATTGGAAGTCATTTCTCATTGGCTGTTTTATTTTCTGATGTCTTTATATACTTTGATTATGCTTGCAAACACTGTTCTGATGATGCCCCGAATGGTGGGATGAAAGTGCTTAACCATGTCTGTTCATTCAGTATAAGGTTTTTATTTATCAGACTTGCAGTTTCATGTTTATTATTTCATCACTGATCTACATTGCAGTTTGTGCTTGGACTCTTTTGGTGTTTAAACCAGAATACATTATCTTGAAGGGTGTTGTACTACTATAGCTATTACAGTTATTGCAGTGTGATACAATCACACAAGCTAAGATAGATATATTTTCTCTTCACCTGAAGTCACCCAAGGTACTACCTGAGCCTTTTGCTTCTACTTTCCAGAAAAATGGAAAAATCAGTGTCCCTGATAATTGTCTGTTAAAGGCATAGTCTCTACTATCCACTATAGAGCAAAAATCTCCATTGCTTTTACATACCAGGGGATTTGCCATAAAAAGCAGAAATGAGACTTTCTTCCATTTCAAAAGCAAGAATTCTGCGAGTCATTCTTAACAAAAAGATTGACAAATTGTTTTACATCCACAAAGCGATGAAGATGGAATTATGATTTCACCATATCAACTGACAGTAACAAACTTCTTAAGAAACTTGGAGTACTTGTTCTTGTTGTTCTTATGATACCCAGTGCCTAAAATAAATTAAAAATTGTAGTGGTAGTGATATCTACATAATCATTGGAGTCTGATTTCACAATCCGAGAAGCACACTCTTTGAATGATTTCAGCTTTGAAGAAGAAATTGCATTGGTGTTATAGATTGCCACCAAAAGCTAGTTACTTTTTGTCTCTCCAACATCATCAAAACCTGACAAAAATCATTTCAGGCTTGAGCTAACTTTAAAAACCTAAAAGTCCAGGGTCAGTGATGTCCTGCTCAAAGAAAGTGACACACTGAACCTGACAAGTGAGAGAAAGAGAGTGGAAGATGTATGCTAGCCATTCACCTAGCTCTGATATATTTTTAAATTGTCTCTCAAACAAGAAACTCAGTCTTTAAATGGCTTCACAATAATAAAATAGTACATCAGGGGACCAAAAAGGATCCAATTCTGCCTTTGTGAAGATTTGTTATGATCATTTTAGAGTAAACTGTTCAATTTAATTATGTCTTCCAAATCTTTTACATTCTAAGTTGAGACAAGATTCTCAATGCAACTTTAAGAAGACAAATTATAGTCCCAGACAGCAACTGGGTAAGAATACCTGTGTAATAATTAACAGAATACAATGTGCCAAACACAGTGTTCTTTTCATTCCTTCCTGTTAATATTGACATGTCTCAAGGCTCCATACTTGGCCAACTGCTCTTAATATATTTATCAATAATCTACATACTGCCTTACTTATTTAATATGCAAAAAATCCACTCATGTTTGCTTTGCTCCATCTATAAATGAACTATAGGCCAAAACTCAACAAGCCACAATGTATGCCATTCTACCAATCATGAGAGTCTTAGAGTGCTGTTACAGATAGAAAAAGGCAAACATAATCCTTTTAGCTTCTAGCTCACACAGATAACAATGGTTTACACTTTTAACACAATAAAAATGAAGCATCAAAGCAAATTCTTAATTATGCAACAAAGCTGTACTGCTACATCTGGTTTTTAAGTCCCTAAATATAACAGCCTGGACTTTCTGGAACTCTCATTTCTTATGAAGAAGACTAAATGATTAAGTACTAACCCAGTTGTACCTCTCTAAACAGATAAAATTTTCTTACTGATGTGAAAACAAAATTTAGACCTTAGTGCCAACCTTGGTCTTCATGTTTTAGAGATTGCAATTTGTTCTTCAGTACTATTTTGGCCTATTCATTTTGTCACACCATATGTTTGTTTGTACAGGTATAGTTTCTCAGCTTGTACTAATACAACATCTAAAATGAATTTCCAAAACAAACAGTATCATGTGCTGGAACTTTAATTTTAATACAGCAAAGAAACAAATACCTACTTTCTTTTGATTATATCAGTATTTTAGACCTTAAAATACATTGCCTCAAAAACACCATTTTTAACAATAGCTTAAGGAGACTGTGCATCTCCCATTATCATCTCTTGATATTTATCAAGGCTGCTAAGCAAATAGCTGATAGTAAGTAAATAATCCTTTACATTATAATATTTAGATGAGGAATTGGTAGAACCATGGACATTTCACATTTGTCCACATTATTTTTTTTTATCTGAGGAACTAAACAAACTTATTCTACTGTAGTTCTTTTTGTCAGGTTCCCTAATGTCCTGAAAAGAATTAGATGGTATGTGCATGTTATCCTTCTCAACATCATGGACTTCATCAGTTCCTGAATCAAGCTAATTTAATCACCTTCATTTGCTTTACTGGATCCTTGGTTCATAGATGTATTCTAATCTAATGACTACTGGGGTCTTTGTAAGCCTAGCCTTATAACCCAAATGTATCCCACGAGTTATTGTGCCTTAGAAGTTATTTTAGTGGGTGTATGTTAGGGCATGATTTCATAAGTTGTATCATAGCTTATTACTATTCTACCTGCCTTTGTGGGACATTGTAAGCTTTGTCAAATTTCCTAACCCAAAGGTAAGAATGAAACCTTGTATCTTGTATCTATAAGGTAAACACCTTAACTATTATGTCAGCTTCATTACCTCTGTCCATCAGAGACTTAGGTGTCAATTCAGGGTTGAATTTTTGATTTTCCTATTCACTGGTCCAGGCTGCTCTTGAATAGGGTTAGGGAAGGGCTCTGTTTTACATATATGGCAAACCTATTCTGGAGAATGGAGATTCTCTGAGATGCATATCTGTCCCTCCAACATGTCCTATTTAAGTCACAAGCCAAGTTTAAATCCTTAGATTCAGTAGTTTGGGTGCTGTTCATTTTGCAGATATGCAAAAGATCCATCAGAGTGGGATCCAAGGATGCAGTCTGTAAGAAACAGAGTACAGAGATAGTGCTACAAGGTGATCTGCACAGGATATTGTATTTACTCCCTGTATTCTTTTTGTTTTGAGCCCCGTGATGTTCCAGTAGTTGCATGTGCTTGGTCAGGTACAGACCAGATGTGGTCTGATGTGGGCTGAGTACAGTAGCATGATGACATCCCTGGACCTAGATGCCGTACCTTTACTTATACATTGAGCGACACAGAATGATTTTTTTCCCACCTTCGAGACATGCTGGACAAAAGCTAGGTTACTGTATACATTAGTTGCCAAATCCCTGACTACTGTTTCTACATCTAGGGGTAATTTATCAATAAGGTAGTTTCCCTGGGTGGCCAACTTCCCAAAAGATACTGTTATGCATTTCTTGGTATTGACTTTTAAGCCATGGCTTTTGCACCAGTCATTTGTGTTTTAGACCTTCCTGTAAGATGTTATCATCATGGGGGGGGGGGTTCTATGATTGCTTGCAATCATCTGCAAACTTGGACCTTGACATTGGCTTTTACTTTTGAAAACTAGATGCCAAAGAGGAGCAGACTCAGCACAGAGCCCTAGGTGACTCCACTGGTGACTGGACTCTTTGTGGCAGTCTCTCCAATCCTAACTTCCTGGCTGTGAGCCAGCTGGCTATTAAGCAAGTTCCATAGGGGGTTATGCCCGATTCTGTGAGTTGCTTTACAATACCTGCAATTCTTTAGCTAGGTCAAAGTAGGTAATATGCACCATTTTGTCGTCGTCCATTGCCTTGCTGACCTTCTCAAAGAAGTTCACCAGTTTCAGTAGGCATTTCCTTCCCTTGATGAAACCAGCCTTGGGTGGCCAACTGTCTGCAGGTTTCCTATATCATTGTTAATCATTTCCATGTTATTTCTTTCATTGGCTTTACTTATGAGACTAATGGGACTACAGTTCCTGAGATCGGTTGATGGTCTGCCCTTGTGCAGAAGTATGACCATTGCAAATTCATTTGCAAAGCACAAAGCCTGTGCAAAGACTATGGTTGAAAAGTGACACCAGTGGCCCTGACAAGTTATATTTAAGGCTATTTTAGGAGGTATCCTGGGATATTATAAGAGCCCATCAAGGTTGTATGCTTGGCCTTGGAGTGCACATCTAAGACCTGCTCTGTCCTGATAGCTGGAAAAGTAATGTTATGTAGTATTTCCTGAGGGAAGGGGGCAGCTGGGGAGAGAGGAGGTAAAGCTGGAGCTGAATTTGTCAACCAAAAGATTTGCTAGATCTCACAGTTCCATGAATATGGCTCCATTTACCAACAGTTAGTCACAGTGTTGTGTGCTACCTCTGAGGTTTTGGACATAAAGAAGGTATCATAGTTGTCGTTGGCCTTGGCTGCTACCTTTACCTCAAAATGTGCTTTGTTGGACTTAATTGCTCCTAGTAGTTATCTATTATTTTACTTAATTTTCTTGGAGTCGAAATCTGAAATATGGATTATGCTCCTTACCGTACTACTAGAAATCTAGTGTTATTATTGTTTGTTTGTTTGTTTTTTCCTAACTAAACTGGACCTGTTCCTAGATGTTGTAAGATCCTGTCAAAAGCTGCACTACACAATCATTTATCAGATTAATCCACATATATACTATTCAGTAAGGTTATAGCATTCTTTATCCTGTCTAACTTATTCAGTAACAGAATGTCCTCGAGAGCAAAGGCAGACAAATGTGTGTACATATATATGAATATATTAAGATTTTTTTTATCAGTTCTATCTACCTACTATTTTGAATATAAAATAATGTTGTGAATATGTGCAGTCCAGCTTAAATAATATGAATACAGGCTAAATGACAAGACCCTACTGAATAGTAATTAGAAATTTTTACTGAATTTAGCTTAATAAAATCTTTAAAAAGAAAAAAAAAACAGTTGCAGGTCTATAGAATGGAATATACTAAGTAATATATTTTAACTGCAACAGACTTGAATAAACATGTAAAGAAGCTAAAAAAATAGCTCTAAAATTACGTTAAAACACATTATATTAAATAGAATTTCCAACATGGGCTATAAAAAGGAGAATATATTTTTAATATACATTGTACTTTACAGAAGTACTATGATGTCTCTAAACTGCAAACTGTCAGTATAATCTTTGTAAAAAAAAAAAAAAACATTAGCTTCATGGCCTTATATGTGATATCACCCATTAATTTGAGTAACATTTAGCTGATGATCATTGTGACTGTATACAAATACAGCTTGCTTTACATCCCTGCTGTCTGCAATGCCTGATGGTGTTGAATAGCAGGAAGTAACGGCTTCACTTATAAATGTATATTAAATTGGAGAATATAATCTGGATATATGCATTTTACTATCATTAATACATGCTTCCCTAAATGTAGAATGTGATACAGTTATAAATTTATGGTTAGTAAGTGTTGAAGTCCTCTCCTTTACTAGACTACAAATAATCCAGTTGGTAATTGATTCTTGTAGAGCATATTATGCTCGGACTATTGATAATAAGATTCTGGAAAATAATACTGTTGAAGCAAAATTATTGGAAAGCTGAAAGTCTAATAATAATTATTTACCACAGAGATGATAATTATATTTAGGTTTTGTTTGTTTTAGTTATGTAGTCAATTTCTCTGTTTTACTGTAGTTTTTGCAATATCCAATAACAGGATTTATCTTTTGCCTTAGGTGTGTAACAGATAAGAAGACAAAGATCTTTACAAATGGAATTGGTCAAACTGCAAATTTCTGTTTTGATGCCTTTCGATTTGTAGAACAGAGAGAGAAAAATGTTTCTACCATCTATGTTCATTGTATGACAAGACTATGTGCATCTGAAGATTGCAAGAGGTTCCTATCGGTAAGGGAAGAACTATGTTTTGTGGCCATTTTGTATTTGAAGGCCAAATTTTTAAACAGTCCACCGGTGTAGCAATGGGGGCACCACGTGCCCCAATTTTTCTAATTATGTAATGACACATTGGGAGACTGATTATATTTTTAATAGCACTTTCTCCAACTCATGGGTTTTGTATAATAGATTTTTGGATGACATTTTTATTTTGTGCATTGATTCTATTGATAAGTTATTGTCTTTTTTGGATTATATCAATAATACTGTACCATTTTTGAAGTTTTCCTTTTGTTATGATCTAAATACTATATTGTACTTGGATATTACTATTAGTAAGGATTTGGTGAACCAGTGTTACATTTCTAATATTTACTGTAAGTCCACTTTCTCCAGTTCCTACTTGCACTATTCTAGTTGGCCTCCAGAGTTCCAAAATAAGGCAATACTAATAGTTATTTTTATATACATAATAAGAAATGCAATATAAAAGGAAGTTTTTCATGCTATTCCAGTAATGTGGCATATTTAGCCCAGTGTGTGTCATGCCCAGCATTTTATGTGGGCAAAACTTCTAGAGCATTTAAAAAATGTATTTACAAACATAGTTCTGATATAAGAAACAAGAAAAAGACCAATGCTCTTTATAAACAAGCAGAATTAAATCCAGAACATTATTTTAAATGTTTAACACTGGAACAGGTTAAATATGATGTACAGGGTTAAATTATAAATGCTCATCTTGACAGGGCCGAATTAAGGTGGCAATTAATTCCTGATGCTATGAACAGTCCTGGCATAAATGAATCTTGTTCTATTGTCCTTTTGTTGAAGTTGAAACACTATGATGTACTATACTGTCATAATATTGTTTATATACATACATTTTTATATTGGAATCACTTTTAAAACATGTTACTTAGTTGTTATATTGGTGGTGGATGCTTAAGGATTTCTAAACAGTATTTATTGTTTAATTGTTTTATTGGTCATGTAATTGGTTTTATCGCTTATTTAATATGGGTGTTAGGTTTTATCTTTGTTCTGAAGAAGTTCTCTAGTTGGGAACAAAAGCACTTAACAATAATATATTCCAGCTTGATGCCGTTTGAGTGGAATAATTCCTGGGCTGTTCCTGATTTCTGTAACCCAAAATAAGGAGCATACTCCAAGATAACACATTCTCCAAGTTAATACATATTGATGCAACATTACTTGTGTTCTGAAGTTCTAAGGATTGTAGTTATACTATTATATTCAACAAGACACCTGATAACTAAAGCAAGATTGTGCATATGAACACCTTGATAGTCCATGCAGTTTGGGACTGGCATCAGGACCTGATACTTTAGTTGATCATAAGTCATCTATTGCTTTATAAATGTCTTCCAAAGAAAATGTAAGACACATGAAATCCAACAGCATGACAGAAAAGTATGAAGAGTATTCAGAAAATTATTTATATCTTGAAGAAAAATCAAGATGCTGGACCCCATGTGTGCAGACTCTGGGATATCATTTAAAAATATAAAAAGTATATATGGTGCTAAAATGTAGGAAACATCAAGACATGATGAAATAAACATGTTTTTTAAAATCTGTGGGTGCAGTTCTACTTTAATAATAAAAGCTACAGTGTTGTTATTGCTAGCATTTTCTGTTGCAAGGAAGGAACCCAATTCTTTCCTGCAGTTGCTCACTGTTCAGCTTCATCTGAGCTGAAAGCAGCACACCATTGGAATTCAAGAATTAAATCTCGATACCCATTTAACAATAAACATGTAACTAGTCGACACAAGTGGATGTTGACTACTTATACAAATGGAACAAAAGGTTTCTCACTGCCACTATTACTGATCACGGTGGCAGTGTTTCCCAGGGTTAGGGTTATGGACAAAGTAAGATGAGAAATGACAGCTCAGATCAGGATGCAGCACAATGGAACCAGTGTTTACATTGAGATGGCTAGCTGAAAATAAGCCAGATATGAAGAAAGACTCTAACTGGGGATTCCATGACTTGCAGAAAGCATTTGACAAGGTCTTAAGCAAGCTGATTTTAGCAGTCCTCTGATGGACTGAAGCCTCAGAAACATTGATAGTATTAGTGCAGCCTATGTAAAAGGACTCAATGACACAAGTACAAGCTGTGTTCAGACTCACAGGCGGGATCCAAGTGGGAGTGGGTGTGCCTCAGGGTTCAGCTTTGAACCCACTGCTGTTTGTACTGGTGATGGACTAAATTAGCAGGTAGGCTGGAGAGGACAAACCAGCAAAGCTACTGCATGCAGCTGATGTGGCACTACAAGCAGACTCTGAACACAAACGTCAGAAAATGATAGGCCCGTGGAATGCAAAAAAGAACGTGCGTGGGATAAACTGAATATGGGCAAGACAGATGTCAGGGCAGCAAATGGGAGAAATCAGGAGAAGCTGAATTTGAGAAAAGAAGAGAAAATGGTGGAACAGGTTCACAGCTTCAAGATTATGGAGGGGTGGGTGAGGAGAAAGCAAGTCTGAATGAGGAAGTCAAAGTTAGAAGGGGCTGCAGACATCTGGCACATAGTGCCCAGGGTAATGTATATCTGAATAATAACGAACAACAGCACACAGAACTTGGCAGCCCAAGACAGTGGGCTATGTACACTCTGGTTTACAAAGTCCATTGAACATGTGGGAGGAACAGACAAATGTACGTTTTGTAAAACTGAATTGAAAGCAGTCACACACCTTGTTGCTGGTTGTGACATACTAATGGCAGAATGACTGTATACTGAAAGGCATAATAATGTGTCAAGCCTGTTGCACTGGGGATTGTGCAAACATTATGGTATTGAAGTGGCTGAAAAACACTGGAAACATGAGCCACAAAGCATCATAGAAAATGATGAAGTTTATATCACATGGGATCCCTCATTACCAACAGTTCAAAAGATAGATGCTAGAAAACCGGATATAGTGGTTCAAGAAAAGAAGACAAGAGTAGCATTGATAGTTGAAATTGCCACACCCAGTGTCTACAGTGTCTTGCGTACAGAGAGACACAAAGTCATAAAATATCAGGATCTGCAGGCAGAAACAAGAGCAATGTGGAAGAAAGATGCCCAGACAGTTCCAATAGCAGTAGGAGCAACAAGTCATATAAAAAAGAATTTACAATTGTATTTAGATATGTCACTAATACATGTAACTCCATACAAATTACAGAAGGAGTCATTACTGGGCACATTGTGGGTGTTGTGAAGAGTACTTTTGGCTGATATCAATCAAAGAGTGAAACAATACTAATTTCATGAAGTTTAATCATACTTTGACTTAGGAATGGGGTCTAGTCCTGTCATGGTATTAGAAACCCAAGAGATTTGGAGAAATTAAAAAAGGTAACTAAAGAAAGACAAAATAATGGAAATAACACAAAGACGTCTACCACACTGAAATTTATTGATGCACACTAAACCAGACTAAGTGCTTTCAGCCCACTAAACTGATTTAATGTGCATCAATAAACTCCAGTGTGGGAGACGTCTTTGTGTTATTTCCATTTTTCATCTGTTTATAATAGAAGAGTACCAAAGAAGCTGAAAAGTAAGGTGTATGAAATAGCAGCACAGACAGAACTACTGTATTGTGTAGAAACCTGTGTAGTTAAGGTCGGGCAATTGAGGAAGCTAGAGGTGATGGAGATGAAGTGCCTGAGATTGTTGTAGGATTCATATTGCAGACAGGGAAAGAAATGAAGACATCAGAGTAAAGTCTAGAATAGCTACAATTGCACAGAAGATCAAAGAGAACAGATTACAGTGGTTCAAGCACATGTGCAGAGGAGAAGAAGAAGACAATCTGGCAAACAAGATTCACACACACACACACACACACACACACACACACACATTATATATATATATATATATATATATATATATATATATATATATATATATATATATTGTGTGTGTGTGTATTATATATTTTTGATGTTATCACCTACTTCTTTTACATGTTTTCTCACTGCAAACATTGAGTCAGTTGTTGTGCACCCTCATCGGAATCAAAGCTGTTAATCTCCCGTATTACTGCCTACTACTCTGTATATTAATTTATCAGTCATACTCTCTAGCAGTTGCATGCAGTCCGGCAGGATTTTGATACTTTTCTACTGCACACAGTGTGAATATCTCCTTTGTTCTTATTAAAAAACAAAAAGGGACCAAAACTAACAGAGATGAAGGTAAAACAAAAAACTTTAATGCACACAAAAGAGAGTAAGCGCTTTCACGGTGTGCTCTCACTGCTTCATCAGACTGTTCTCAACTAGTAACAAAAGCACTTAAATAGCATAAGTTAATCAGTCAATTAAGGCAGTAATCATAGCAACAATTATCTGAAAGAAAAATGTCACAACTGGAAAACAGGCAAATAAAACACATGGAAAACCTAAAAAATATATAAAAAACAGTCCTATACTTAGTGTTTGAGAGGTCTAGCTTTTAAAAAAAGGGCTTAAGAGACACAACTTCATTAAGACCCGGTGTCTTATCAGCATTAAGAGACAGAATTACCACCTCCAGAGTACAGAATGGGAACCTAACAGGCCAACGGAAATGGAGGTAAACAACTTGGTTTTTAATATTTCTTCTGTACAACTTACTGCCGCACAATTAGCATTGCTGAACAAAGGTCTATCATTCATCCCTGCCAGAGAAGCTGAGCTAACTAGTGTCTTAACTGATCATAGATATTTTGGTAGGACTCTTACACTGAAAGCTATGCTACCTGACACTGTTAATATTGACACTGCTTCCTTTAGAAATCCCAGCACTTTTATTCCACCATCCAATGCCAAGATAGAGACCTTTATTCAGACTTGTGAGAAACAAATAAGAAGAGATTTTGAATCCAATAGAAAAAGGAGATACTTTAATCTTAATAATGATGAATATGCAGCCCTCAATGAACTCAAACATTTGAGATCCTTAGAGATTAGACCAGCAGATAAGGGTGGTGGAATTGTTGTGCTAGACAATCACTTATATCAAACACAAATGCATAAATTGTTGTATGATGACACCACTTATGTTTGTATTTCTAAAACTGCTGTTTATGGTATGATCGAGAAGGTTTCCTTCTTTACTTTTGATCTACTTATGACAGGTATAAGTTGTTTAAATATTTTGAAGTACAGCAACCACTCATACCGATTGTTTATGGTTTACCCAAAGTACATACAAATCTAACATTGCCACCCATGCGCCCAATAGTGTCTGGGAAAGGTTGGGTAACCGAGCCACTTTCTATCTATATTGAAAAGAATTTACATTCTCTGCCAAGCACTTGTGACACCATCCTAAAAGACACTAGGACCTTTCTACAAAGATTATATATGGCTACTTCTGACTTGAGTGCTGACTATCTTTTAGAGACAATGGATATAGTGTCATTCTTTACTGTGCTCCCCAATATTTGGGGCATAGAAAATGTCAGGAAATTTATGCATGTCAATCACTGTTTTATTGAGAACAAGATCAATTTAATTTGTGCTTTTCTAGAATTGTGGTTTTAGAAAATAATGTCTTTCTGTTTGAAGATCAATTTTATGCAGAAAAGGTTGGTGTGGTGATGGGCACATCCTGTGCCAATAGCTACGCCAACCTTGTATCGGTACAATGGGAGAAAGATGTTTTACTTCAAGCTGAGGGCTTCTCTGAACACATTTTATGGTATGTAAGATTTGTGGATGATATTTTTTTATTGTAGAAAAGGTCGTTTGAGAGTCTCATTCAGTTTATAGAGTTTTTACATCAGTCTACAGATTTTATAAGATTTACTTTTAAATATTCCTTTGATGAAATTGAATTCCTTAATGTTAAGGTGAACAAAACTGATTTGACTAGCCTATTAACTAGTATTTATAGGAAACCCACAAGAAAGAATAATCTGCTCCATAGAGATAGCCTGCACCCTAGGCATGTTACCCGGAATGTTGTTAAGGGGCAAGTGTACAGGGTCATGAGACTCTACAATAACGACAAACAGCTTGCCGAGGTCTTGGAGACCTTGAAAATGGATTTTATAGATAGAGGCTATAAGGAAAAGGATACTGACAGCTGTATTACTGATGCGTTTAAGGAGAGAGGGGGCAAATGTAGGCCATATTAAGTTGTTGCACCTAACACTGAAGCCATAACTACAGAACAAAGGGCAGGATTGATTAGGTTTCCCCTCACATACTCTTCTGATGTTACTAATACATGTGACATTGTTAAAAGGAACTGGGGCATTTTGGATACTGTAGATGAGTTAAGAAATGCCATAGACACTGCTCCACACTTTTCTTTTAAAAACAAATCTTTGAAAAGGCATTTGTCCATTAATACTTCTACTTTTAACAAGGTTTTACAGTCAGAGAGGCATGGCACTTTTAAATGCAGAAAGTGCACAGCCTGCAAATTTATACACTCTAATCCTATTTACATACACCGTAACATGCACTTTAAAATAGATACAAACTTTTATGCTGATTGCGGAACTAAGAACATTGCTTATTTTAGTTACTGCACTGTTTGTCATGCTTTTTATGTAGGCATGAGGTAATAGACTGAGGAATATCAGAGAGACATTAGAAGCAGGAAATACACTAATGCTCTTGCTAAGCATATTATGTGCCTGGGACAGGAACATAATTTTAAATTTCTTGTGCTAGAGATTATTCCTGATAGTCTAAGTGGGGGAAACCTTAGGAATCGCATAGAAGCTGCAGAGCAAAAATGGATTCTGTCTCTTAATGCTGATAAGACACAAGATCTTAATGAAGTTGTCTCTCTTAAGCCTTTTTTAAAAGTTAGACCTCTCAAACACTAATTATAGGACTGTTTTATATATATTTTTAGGTTTTCCATATGTTTTATTTGCCTATTTTCCAGTTATGACATTTTTCTTTCAGATAATTGTTGCTATGATTACTGCCTTAATTGACTGATTAATTTATGCTATTTAGATGCTTTTGTTACTAGTTGAGAACAGTCTGATGAGGCGGTGAGAGCACACTGTGAAAGTGCTAACTCTCTTTTGTGTGCATTAAAGTTTTTTTGTTTTACCTTCAGCTGTGTTAGTTTTGGATCCTTTTTGTTTTTTAGTAATTTCTTGTTATTGTACCGTTCTATTTTTATTCTCAGCATATTTTTTGCATCTCCTTTGTTCTTGCTTACTGGCTCTATAGTCCTTATTCTCCAATCATCAGGGGTTTGTCTTTCTCTGCAAAGGAACCATGTCTCTCCTAATGTACTCACCATCTTGATCATGTCTGCTGTGACTTTATCTGAGCCCAACACTTTTCCTGATTTCATTTGCCTTAGTATACTTCAAACTTTTTCTAGGCTGGGTTTTCCTTCTATGTTTAGTGTAGGCCATGCCTGCCTCACTATATCTTCTGTGGGGTTTTCATCATTCAAACGTTTCTTGAAGTACTCTTTCCACTTACCCATGATATATTTTAGCCTGGTGAGTATTGTTGGTGACATTCCTTATGAATGGTATTTGCAGACCATTTTCTTTATCTTTTTGTAATTGCTTGCAACCTGATAAAGCTTTTTGTGCCATCTGCTGAGTTGAGTTTTAGAAGATGGAAGAGTTTCTCTGATACCACGTTCTTTGCCATTGTGGCTGCACCTTTTGGCTCTTTGTTAGGCAACCAGAATTCCCCCTTAGCTTTGTACTCATTTTCTTGTCTCCTACTTCATTGTATCTATATTGTTTCTTTGGTTAACTTCCTGTACTCATGCATTCCACTACCAGCTTTCCTTGTGCAGCTTATTTCCATACCTGCTTGACTACATTATGTGCCAGAAGTACGTTGTGTGATCAAATGCAATTTCTGCAAATGCAAAAAGAGCCAGTGGTGTTTGCTGAAAGTGCGTTCAATGACAGTGGAGTATGCTTTTTACTCCATTGTTGTGCCACCTTGGAATTGGTATATATATATATATATATATATATATATATATATATATATATATATATGTGTATATATAAGTCCAGGTAGTGTGTGTATGGGGTGTGTCCTCCCACATGGGGGGGGGGTGCAGGGGGGCTTGCCCCTGCAAAAAAATTTGGTGAGCTGATCATAGAAGGTGGCTTTCATGAATGGTTTTCATTTTTTTTCTGTTTGCAAAATTACCCTCGACAAGCCAACATAAATCCTTCTGTGCCATTGTCTTTGCATGCACTGTTTTGAGATGCTGCCAGTCTTCTTCATCTCCCCCAATTTTGTCTAGCTCTTGGGGTGATATATCTTTGGCTATTTCCTTGAACTGCTGTGCTGTGACACCAGTCAGCATCCAAGTCTTCTGTTTAGTCTCTATTGACTTTTAAAGTCTTCTCTGACCACAGTTTGCAGTGGACAGTAGCCATCAGTGGTTTAAGCAAGGTGCTGATCATTTCATTCAGGATGACCTTGCAATATCTTGATTTATCTCCAAAATCCTTTTCTTACTAAGATGAAGTCAACTGAGGTTGCATACTGACCAGTCTTGTATGTAATATTGTTACTACGCCTTTTTGGCAAAAAATATTGTTGGCCTCCATTAAACCATTTACCTGACAGAAGTCTTTCTGTTTCCATAATCATGAGAGCTCAGGCAATCCTTAGATCCTGCTCTGTCTGTCTGTCCAAATATCCATGCTTGCATGAATAGTGTCAGTTACATTATAAATTTCATTATGGTCACTATACCCTTTCTTTGTGCCAGCAGCCCAGATTTGATACAATTTTGTAGAAATGCCCAGTTCTCTGGCATAGATTATTAAGAGTACAACTCTGACTCTGACTCAGATCAGATGAGTAATGCATGAGTTGTAGATCAGATGCTGGCTCCAGGTGGGGGGAATGGAAGAGAACAGTTGTTTCCTTCTTGCACACTTCAAAGGTAGGGAGAGGTGCTTCATAGCTGTCTGTTGCTCAGAGCATGTTGAGGCTTGTTGTTGACCATTGGCCAGGGCACTGTCAGTTTGGAAGCTTAAGACAGTGATGATAATGCTCAGGATAATGGGTTGCTGCACACACATATCAGAGAGAGGACATTAGATAACCTGGAGTGATGTGGCACTAATTTCAACAATTATCAGTAATATGGATGTGACACCAGGAGTCTGAGTGAAATCTAGTGAAAAGCTGAGAAGTTAGCTATCAGAAAATTCTGCTTCATGGAAATAGGTGAATTTTGAACCAATTGGCAGTGAAATGTTAGCATTCAAGCTTTATGCACAACAATCAGGGACATAGGCCCTAAATCAAGGACAGAGTTTAAATATTGCTCCTAAATGCTTATAAATTTAGTACAATATTAGGTTTTTGAAGCATATGAAACTCAAATGTCTGTCATTGTTTAGTACTAGCAATCCTGAATGATTTGCCAGAAAATTGCATATTGTACAAAGAGCAGACCAAAAATATGAGACAAAACCAGTGACATTAAATCAGGGACCATTGTCCTCTACAGTGAAAATTCACATAACAATGGCATAAACTGGGTTTAAAGTAGTTAGTAGTGGGCTAAATGACACACATTCCCTTTATTAGGGACACATAAGCAGCAACTTATGGGGCAGAGACATACAGAGGAAGGGGGAAGGAGAGAAGGGGATAGAAAAAAACATCAAAAAGGTAGGCATGCTATGCAGAAGCAAGCAGTGCATGCCATACCCTACCAAAAAATATCCTTTGATAATATCTAGGTGTTACCTTCTCTTCTCTATGCTGCCCGTATATGAGAAAGAGAGATAGAAAGTATTACTATAGTAGATGAAAAGGTGAAGTACACTTTTATGGATAAGTTGTCTGTTTTCTCTACTGCATGCTAGCAAATGCCATGATTTTAAGCTGTGTTTGAAAAAAGTGATATGGCATATTAGGTCAAATGTCATATGACTTCCACTAGCATTCCCAATCTAAGATTTCCTCATATTGTATAAAGTATATCCCTAGCTCTGAAAACAAATACAGCCTGGAACTGATAAGACATAATTACTATCATTTATATAACAGTACAGCTTAAACTTATACCAAATGAAATACAGAATATTAGATTTTCATATGAGTCATGCTGACACACAGACCATAAAACTATGTGCAGAAAACACTTGTACATGCATGATACTCACTCACGTTAGTGTTGAAATTCTTTAATTGAGAAGAAGGCATTGGAAGATTTATTTGCTAAAGTAAACTCAGCTAAAAATGAAGGAATCATGCATTCACTTTGTAATCGGTATGGTATAAAAGACATGCTTTTATTTTCCTTTATGAAAATGCTAAAGGGATGCAGCAATGCGACCAGTTCAGGGAAACGAAAAAGAAGAGCTGCGGAAGTAACCAGCACATCGACAGATCAACAGCTCACTCTGTCCACTGGACCCATTCAGATTATTGATACTGGTAAGTGCATTTAATCAGATTATTGATACCGGTAAATACATCTAATCAGATTATTGATACCGGTAAATACATCTAATTAGAATATTGACAATGGTAAGTACATCTAATCAGATTATTGATACCGGTAAATACATCTAATTAGAATATTGATACCGGTAAGCACATCTAATCATTCTACATTTCACAGAAATTGATAAAGGTTCATAGATGAAAGAAAATAATATTTATGGATTGTATAGTGTACATTCAACTATGGGTATCTTATGTAAGGTATATTTATAAAAAGTATGATACTAAATGAAAACACGAGGTATTCAGTGATTGCATTACATACCTTTTTCATCTGCAAACTATTTGAACTGTATGTTGATACTTTTCTATATATTTTGTTAGTTTTGGTATACAAAAAACACAAATTGCATTCACATTAAAAATACTATGCACAAAAACGAAAACATATATACTATATGCAAGTGCTATAGGAATCAGAATACACAACATATTTAAGGAACCAGAAATTGACATATATCCTTACATCCATAAGGGAAGATAGATATTTTCCCTTAACCCTCTTTATTCACTCCACTTGACAATATAACTGCCATCTGTCTAGTTTCTTCCTCCACCATGTTTTTAGTTATCAGGTATCTCATGACCTAATTCACCAAATCTCTTAAAACAGTCTCCTATTCATATCCTGTCCCACAAAATAACTTTCTCCATACACTCCATGTGCAATTCTGATGTTTTCTTAAGACTCATAATAATTTTTTCACTCATCCGACTGCTTGCATTTCTACCCTGTCTTTTTTGCTTTAGCTAGAAAGCCCCTCATCAACTCCAAGCATTAAGAATAACCAGCCATCTTCTATTTTTGTTTCATAATACTTTTGAAATACGTTGAGCATCAGTATCCATAATTTCTAAACTTCTCTGCAATACCACCACATAAATAAGTTCCCCACACCCCCTTCTCCATATTTCCAGCATTATGCTTCAGCCCATCTTTCTTCTGGTATCATTTTGTGCATTCTGTAGTATCTGTACTATCTGTGTAATCATTTTTGACTTCCTAAACACTTCAACCCTTCTTGCCACATGTAATGCTTTTTCCCACAATTCCCTTTATTTTGTCAACCTTACTGTCAGTTTAGCCATTCCCTTCTCAGTTTCTTTTTCTTTCTGATAATTGTGTTATCATCTTAAATCCTACTTTTCATAACTGCAAACCAACTTATTTTATCTATACTATTGTCCAGCAACACATTATCTTCCTCTTGACTTGACCTGTGCTCTGAAATGCATTCAGTCTGCTAACTACTGCAATATTCACCAGCCATTTCCCATCACTCAAGTTACACCTAACCTTCACCTCCCATAAATCCACAAAACCCCCTCCCACATCACATGCAGTTTGTGTAATGGCCTCCCCCAGAGATTACTACCTACATGCCTCAAAATAGATAATACTGGAGGTAAAATCATAACTATATTTAATGTGCTTCTTGTAGTTCCAAGACAAGTAATTGTGAATCACAGAACTATGAAGAACAAAACAAAACAAATCAGTTATACCACAGAAGAACAGAGGAGAGGAATGGAATAACTGCTGTTTTCATTTAAAGTCTTTTTTTTTTTTTTTGCAGTGAGCAGTTTAGTATTCTGTGCACTGCAATGTCACAAATGCTAGAAACAAATAAGTACAAAAGTACAAGCCAAAGTGAGAGCAGTTTTAGTTTTACATACCAACTCCACAGATGCCTATTAATGGTAGTTTGAATCATACAAGGTCTCAATGCCTTATATCCCTTTAACTTTTCATATTTTGTCTGTAGCTATTTCTTTAGTAAATGAACTGGACCAGAACAATTTTCACATTACTGGCCACGTCTGCTAATAGGGTACGACAAAACTCCATTCCTCTCCTCTGCAAATCTTGATAATCATTTATCTGGCTGCTCTGAATGTCACGAAAACTGCATGCTCATGAGAACACCCCTAAAGCTGAAATTATGATCAATCCTTTACAAAGCTATTTTTCAATTGTCTCTCAAGTGTGAAACCCATGTTTTACAAAAGGTTAAATATATAGAACGTGACCTTGAAAAGCTCTAGTAGTTACAGAACTGAATTAGTGCTTTAGTTACTTGAACCATCTGCTGCCTAGCAAACAGCTTGTAAAAAAGAATGACATGTTTTTAAAGATAAACAATTTATTCAAAAATATATAAGTACAAGCTCATTGTGGCAGTCCAGCTAAACAAAATGTTACTGATACAAACACATGAGAGAATGGACTGAATTCTCATGTTGCTGCACTTTTCCGCCTCCTTACATTTGAACAAGTCTAAGCATAACATATAGTGAAAAAGTCTCTTTTAACCCTTCGGCCTACTAATGATTTTTTGCCAGCAATCTACAGTACCACTAACAAGTGTTTCTAGTGTTGTAAGTGTTAAAGAACAGAATACACGAGGCAAGAGAACTATTTATCGGATGAGAATATCATAACAAGACTTTAAATGAGACTCGTTCCTCATACAGGGTAATAAAGAGTGATAACTTTTCATTTGGTTTCAAATGACGAAGAACAAAATTTAAAAATATGCCATCAATACCTTTGATATGTGATGCTTTTTCTTTGCAAACTTTGAGGTTTGACTGGAGTCAGATGTCCTCTTTTTTTACCACAAATCTGCAGCAACAGTTATATTCCAGGAAAAGATATATTCAGGAGGAAATTTGGGTGGGCATGAACTCATTTTTACATAGTATGATATGCCTGATCAACCCATGCTTCTTTTCATTTAGTATCAGCCTAATTTATAAGCACTTTAATGGAAGCCACTAGAAAAGTCTTAACTTACTCTTAAAACATGCACATCAAAACATCAAATATTTGAAATTAAGGGAGAAATGAAAGCAGTTCAGGTGTTTTTGTCACTGAATAGTTTTTGAAGACTGCGACATACTGAGATAATGTTTATTAATTCATTCATATGTGTGTTATGTGAACTGATGAATGTCATTCAATAATTGCTCAGAAATTATTTAACCTCATCCTTTAACTCTTCAGAAGTGGTTTAACCTCATCCCATAACTCCTTAGAAGTGGTTTACTTGTATTCTGTGTTTCATTTTCTATAAGCGACTACAGCAGGGCTGCTTTTAATTCAAATGAATTTTGACTCTAAATGTCATTAATCTACATTTCATGTTATAACATCACATTATTTTATTTTAGGTGATGCAACTCCAACTTCTGGCTCATCAGCAATTGGTAAGCAATGGGGTTTCCAAGATTATCTTTTTTCCCAATTTTGGAGCATAATTGTGGCACTCAATGCACTAAATAATAGTTGCATACTAAGTCTGAAACTGTGTTATTTAAAATATATTCAGCTAAAACTATTATAGTTACACAACAGTTATGGTCATCTTTAATCTATTACTTTTCTTCTACTTTACTAAATACAATCGAGGGATAAACAAATAACTTTTAGTTCATATAGGGCAAAGGGTGAGAATAATCATTTAAAGGAGTGTACCTATTCTCTCCCAGTGATATTCCATATGAGAAATCAGCCAGCACAGCAGATGACTATACCCTACGATCTAATATCTCTTCTCACATTACTTTCAAATAACCAGGACTTTGGGAATCCTGATAGTGTTGTGGACATATCATGGCATTATGTTTCTTTCTATTCTACTAACCACCATTAACTGCTACAAACTCAAATAAATTGCTTTTTAAACAGAAAGGGTAATTCAGAATGTACATTATGGATTGAATGAGAATACACTCCAAAGATAATAGCTGGACGCACCGACTATGTAAAAGTCTAATTGTGAACACTGGCATAGTGAAAGGGACAAAATGCTTGGAAGTGAGTATCACAACAATAAGGGATTAAAAAAACATGTCAAGATTTTAGGTCACTATTATGTGATGACATGGAAAAACAAATATAAAATCTAGTCAGTGCAGAATAACATTCATCTTTGCAAGCCATGTGGATTATATGTTAATGTGAACCAAACTAAATGGAGATGACTGGATTTCTTCATAATTATTTGCAACTTTAGAATAACATTATTTTCACTGTTGGTAGATAACTAAATAAGGAATAAAGTTTAAGAAAATAAATGCAGACCAAGGCAAATAATGTTAACAGAAAAGCACATTTCTCTACTGTATGATAGATTATAATGGTATTACTTAAGACAAGTGATCTTCAAAAATCTGTTGTATATTAAGAAAATGAAAGGTGTTTATTAATTTGTAAGAAATTAAGCTCTCAGAAACCAAAATCTCTAAAAACAAAACAAAACTGGGGATAGCCCCACATGAGAGCTTCACACACCACACAAAATATACCAAAATAATAACCTATGTACTTGACATGGAGTTAAAAACAAAATCAAAGACTCTTGTAAAATTTCATAGAACACAACTGCGATCCTTAGAACATGAAGGTTAAAACTGTCGATATTGAGTACTATGATCAGGTGTCTGATCAGAGGCAACTTGTTTGGTTTGTGAGACATAGTCGCCATGAAATGTACCTCACAAGCAAAGCTAATGCATCTTGGCATCCATGTTGAGAACTCATAGTAGATCGTTATGACTGGAGACTACATCTAGTACATGGTGTTTTATCTGCACCATGCACTACCAGTTACAGAAAAATAGAAAGTGTAGGAGTGTAAAGTATTTGATAAAACACTTAACAAGCATTGTCAACAAGACAGCAACATACATCACAACCTCATAACTTCTTTGCTTATGAATTCTGGACAATTGCAAAATATGGGGGGGGGGCACAGGATAAAAATTAGGGACAGTTACTAGTACAAGTTTTGCATCAAAATCCAGTTTCTGAGCAATAAGAAGCAAGAAACTTATGTCTGGTGTTACTGACTGATTATATTCCTTAGTGATTTACCAGAAAATCAAACATTTTACAATGTGCAGAGCAAAACTATAAGACAAAATCTGGGCCATTCTGCATATTCATGGACAATTTAGGGCTACCACAGGCCTAAACAAGTGCAAATGTAACAGAAGGCAAAACTGCTTTTAAAACCTGTTGACTTTGTTCTGCCATACCTTCTGTTTGTAAATCAGGCAGTTTGAAGATGTAAGACTTTATAAGCTGTTTTAGCTTCTGGCACATTTTGTATCAGCCAGTAGTGTTCTCTTTCAGTCTCTAGTGCGAGACCTGATCTTAACAGCATTTAGGCTGCAGTTAACAAGGGTTTTATTAAGCACCCTTAAGTTGTATTAAGTTTAGGTCTCACAGCAGAGACTCCCTTAACAAGGTTAGTATACAACTATAATGCAGAGCATAATTGTGGTACTCCATGCACTGCATTGTAATTATATACTAAGTCTAAGACTGTGGTACATGCGGATATTCCCTTCACATAGAGGTACTCTAGTTTCAGACTATCTGTCAATCTATATGTATCTCTAAATATGAATGTGTGTATTATACATACAGGGTGGGTACACACACACACACACACACACACACACACACACACACACACACACACACACACACACACACACACACACACACACACACACATGGATAGATGTATGTATTTCCATGTATAACTTTCAGAGATATGAGGGTGCAATCACCATATTTGGAGTTTGGAGTGCGGGGGACAAGTCAACAAATTTTTTTACTAGCATTGCACTGATTTTCAACATGTACTGTATTTCAATTCAATCACACTTTATATTTTATTTTTACAGATGTTGCAATTGTAGTTATAGCACTTCCAATTAGAGGCCAAAAAGTTCCTTTCTCATTCAGTCACATGCAGCATTTTGTCTTTCATCATGTTTCTTTCTTTCAGATGAAAATTTTTTCAGTCATTTTGTATGTCTTTCACTGACAGTACTATCCATTCAAATGCTATTATCTGTGTCAGATTCATAACTAAAAGCACTGTATCCCAAATGTTGTATTTTAACTGCTGAAATTTGGTGAACTTAATTATAAAAAGCTAGTTTCCAATGTTTTGTTCAATAATTAAAATGAAGGCTACTATCAGGTTTTGAGGTTCTAGACAATACGGTCCATGCATATTATTTTGCAGTATATATAAAAAGAGAGCATTAGTATTAACATGGCTTGGTGGTGGATGTCAGTTTCAATAAAAAAATAACATCTCTCTCTCTCTTTCTCTATCTATCTAGCTATCTATCTATGTATCTATCTTTCTATCCGTCTATCCATCTGTTTCTCTTTCTATCTATCTATATACAACACACACACACACACACACACACACACACACACACACACACACACACACACACACACACACACACACACACAAAATCAGTTACAGATATCTAGGACACGTTACTTCCTGAAATGCTGCACGATGACATCACCAGAGGGATGGGATGATAGTGCCAAGATGTTGGGTAGTCTTCCTCCATATACTTCTTTTAGCTAATAACACAAAGAATGGTTTCTGTAAAGGCACATCAAAACTTCCGAACTAGCTTTGGTTACATGATTCATAAGTGGATATTATGTTATATTGATATCAAACTTATGCTCTGTCTCTCCATCACTTTCTTAATATGCCAACCACAATTCTAACAATTGCTCGTTGGAAGTCGAGAATAAGAAGGTTTAATATATTTGCAGGACCTTGCATTATGATCCTTGTACTATTATTATTTTAATACACTGAATAGACTAGTTTATTTTTTAAATTAGTATTCTTTTGTGCGCATTTAAAACAGTAAATTAATACAAGCGTAGATCATTAACATGATGATAAAAACTGTACATATCTGCAAAGCTTAAGTGCAGTTTAGTTTTTTCTTCAATCTGTTAGCAAAGTTTTAAAGATATGTCTGTTATTTCACCATTTCAGATTACAAAGAAGAAGCTAAGAAGGTGTACAACACTTTGACAGGACTCATTGTGGGATTCGTCATTGCAGCTGTCCTCCTTGTTGCTGTTATTGTTGGTTTTGCACTCTTGTGCAAAAAATACATGTCAGTAAAATCAATGTCTGGAAAACGATTTTAACAAACATGTAATAGATAATGACTATTCCTTATAAGATGTTACATTATGTTTTTCAGCATTTGTTATACAGCATGTGACATCTGAGTTTTCTCTTTAATTACATTCAGAACATTTGTAATATGTTATAGGTCTGTATTGCTCTGTAGTGATTTAAATGTAAACAAAGTACAGTAATATACACCGAGATAAAGTTATTTTATATATATATATATATATATATATATAGATAGATATATATAAAATAGAACAAATGACGGTACATTTATCCCATCAACAATGTATTTATAGACAAGCAAATTATATATATGATTTTTTGAACAAATTTTTCTTTGGCAAAATAGTTCAAATTTGTGTTTTTTATTATAGCATAAAAGCTAAAAGCACTGAAAATGCTGTATTATAGTGGTCAGTAGTATTCATATCAGCTGTAACTGATGTTACTAGTTCCCAGGATGTTCAGTCCTTAGTGGATGCATCGTGATGTTAGAAACCTAACACTTCACATGCTTTATAAAGAAATTACATTAATATTGTCAATGTTTGAAGGACACTTTGCAAAATGAAAACTAGATAATCCTGTTGCCAGAAGAATTTCAAAATGGAAATGTGTACAGAAGACAAATTCCTGAAAACAATCATTTTGTTTTCTCATTTGGTAGCTCTAATGACACCATTTCAGCTTTGAATCTGATGATATGATTTACAGCTTTGAAATTAATTTGAGTTTTGTTTTCTTTTTTTTTTTTTGGCATTTCCCTGACCTTAGCATAATCCTGGAATGTGAACACCTGTGCTGAGTGAGTTGTTTATTGAGGAACATCCTGCCCATTGAATTATTATCTGTATTTCCTGCTTTTTTTAATGCACATGCAGTTTGACATGCATTTGTGTGTTTCAGTCAATCTGATTTACAAATAGTGACAGGGAGTCTTTTAATGCAAAAAAAAAGAAAAGTATGTAAAATAAGGAATTTTTACACACGGATGTACTTGCACATGGCTATCTAAACTTCACTCACTCTTAAATATGATCCTGTTGCAATTATTTCTGGTGTTGCTGCTGCACAGATACATATGGAAGCCCTTTATATTCAAGAAAATGTTTCAAGTAATTTTAACCCTATAATCATATATCTTCCTGTAAATAAAAAAATGCCTTTACAGGTTTGTTGATTGTAATTACAAATGTGTGTGCTTTGTTGATTTATACTTCAATATTAACAATAACAAAATATGTGTCACAAATATAACTTAAACATTAAGGTCTGGAATTTCATAAAATAAACACAATTTTATTGTAAAGTCAAAAAAAGTGAATGGTAGATAATCTCATACAACAATGTACATCAAAAAATATATTTTTCTCTAATGACAACTAAAGGAAAAGACTCAGGCATAGGTGCTTCAAGTAGCTCAATTTTCCTTGGAGTCCTTTGTGGGAAGGTATCTAGGTTTCCTCGGGTATAATTCCACAGGGAGCACACTTTCCAGGCAATCCATCCCCATCTGTGAGAGGGTAGCTTCATTATAGGTTCATAGTTAATAGGTATGTACTAGGCTAATGGCCCTGGAGCCTTTACAAACCTAGCCCATAGGATTACCCTTGGATCGTGCCACCAGACCTTAGTTCCCAGTGCCTCTGTCGAGTAGAGCCACTGGAGTGATCCCCGGGGTGAATTTTCTATTTCCCATCCACTCATCAAGATTTCTCTTGAAGAGGGCCAGTGAGGCGCTCCGCTTGACATGTATGGGAAGTCTATTCCATAGCATGGGCAGTCTCTGGGTTATGAACCTGTCCCTCCAGCTTGTTCTGTTGATTGTGGCAAGGAGGTTGAGGTCTTTGGAGCATGTGGTGTGGAAGGATTGGGATTTCTTTAGATGTAGCATTTCTAACAGAGCTGGGTCAGACATGGCTTTGTAAGTCAAGCAGAGATTGCCTCTAAGTATACGATATGAGAGAGATAATAGTTGGAGTTTTTTGAGTCTGTCCATATAGGACAAGTGTTTAAGGCCTAGGATCCTTATAATTTGCTACAGCTACAGCCATCTTTCTCATACATCACTTTTCTCTTCGACATGTGCAGATCATTACCACTAGTGGGAATGTAGCATTTCCTTAGTGTGCAGAACTGAATCCTACCTGAATGTCTGTAAAAATGCTGTCTCGCTGGTACCATTCTACTAAGAGGGGATCCAGACATAACTAGCCCCCATCCCTCCATGGATAGATAATGACCTTGGCCACTTCATGTTATAGTCCTGGCCATACATTCAGTGCTTGAGACGCTAAGTACATCTATATCTACTGAGTGTGCAAATGGAAATCCAGCATATGTAGCAATAAAATGCCTGCACAAAAAGTATTCTGGGACTGATGCAGTAATTTCTAATTTAATGGTATAGATTCAATTGTGAAACATAGCAGCTTACCTAAGCATAACTCAAAAAAAGTCAGAATCCAGCATAGTTTTCCTTTATTATGACAGATCTTGGCTATCTTGGTACTGCAGACTTCACAGGAGTTACAGAGTAAGAGTTACATTGGCCTTTTTTAAATCACTTAATTAATACTTAATACTTACTAGCATATTTAATTAATTAATGTTGTTGTTGTTTGTCTTTTCGGCATTTCCCGGTTAGGGGTCGCCACAGCAGAACTCCGGTCTGCTAATGACTGGCAGTAGATTTTTTATGGTGCCGAGTTGCCAGCCTGACGCCCAACCTTCAGCGAATGCACACCCATTCACACATGTCTTTTGGAGGCCACTCAACCATGGGGAGGGCATGCAGACTCCACACAGAAGGCACTCCAGCTGTGAATCGAACAGGAATACATTTAATTAATACTTAATACTTAATACGGAATTAATACTTACTAGCACATTTAATTGGTTTTTAGTAAAGCATCATCATAACTGTATTTAATTAAAAACAATTTAAGATCATAAAAGAAGTAGTGTTCACTTGTGACTATCACTAACTACAAATTCATGGGAAATCTTAGAGAAAAAGTGCTTCTGTTAGGCATTGATGATATAATGGTGAAAAATGCTGGCTTCAGGCAGTTGGTTTAGGTTTGAGTCCCAGCATGAGTTTAGTATATTTAGGCAGCACGATCTGTACTAGGGATATATGAAAGCTCATTTGAGGTGTAAGTGTTTATTAAAATTGAAAGCTTCCCTTTCTTCTCAAAACCCATTAGTTAGGTATGACAGATGCACCCTTAAAGTGCAAATCACCTGCAGTGCTTCAGCTTATACTGAGGTTGTTAATAGAACACTGCCTGAGCCTCCCATACTAAGGAGAATGAAATCTTATCCATTATTTCATGCAGCAACAGTTCTACCTTTGCTTCTCATATTCACAGCCATTAATGCACATACCTCTCAACCTCTTAGAGCAAGAAATCTGGACAAAGCCATAAGTAAAAGGGGGACAGAGCCCCAAAAATAGGGACAAATTTTAAATGTTGCTCCTACAAACTTAGAATGTTGATAGAATAACAGGTCTTGCATTAGCATGTATTTTCTGAAGGTTATTAAGTCTGGATCTGAAATGTCTGTCATTATTTTCTAACTTCAGTCTTTAATGGTTTGCCACCGATTTGCCAGAAAACCACAATTTTATGAAAAATGGACCAAAAATATGAGGAAAAAATCTGGACATTCTGCGAAAATCTGTATAGAGGTATAATACACATAGCGCAAAGAGTTTCAATCGAGCACGACCCAAGCCTTTAAGGCTCACTGAGACTGCATCCCATAATAGTGGTCATGCATCCACATACTATCTTCACCATGTTTGTTACGCATCGGGTGTTGGCTATACCTTTGAAGCCTGGACCTGGTGTGCAGCAAGGGCTCTACATTCCTTATACCCTGACAAATATGACTGTACCCTGGTTGTGACCCATGCAGGGGGTGTATAACTGTGAGTGCTCTAACCCAAGTAGCATGCAGAAGGATGGTATTGATCTTGCTATGCATGTGTCTGAGTCAGGAAATTCACTGAACTTGAGCAGTGTTTACTATCAGCTAGAAAGACAGGAGCAAAGACAAAGTCTTTGGTTTTAATAATTGGATTTGTAGCTGGTATTATTTTACGGTATCCAGAGTGTGTGTGTCCATTTGGGATGAAATGACTGGGAAAACTTCTTACTGTACTAGAGGTGGTCTGTACTGCTCTAACCATGACTTTTAAGTTCTGGCTACAGTCTTTGCTGGACCAGTGCTGCTTTTTGTAGTCCAACTGCTGGGCATTCCAACCTAGTAAAATCTAATTTACAACACATTAAGGTGGATCTACTCATTACAGGAATATTAGCAAAAATGGTCGAGGCCCTCCTGCAACATGAACACACTGCTATATCTGTATTTATATTGAAAAGAATTCAAGGCAGTGAAAATACGCTTTCTATTCCTGGATTTAACTGCACTAAATATGGACTATCTGAACCTCTATTTAATTTATTTCATCCAAACTTCATAAGTGGTTGCATTCCTGAAGCCTGAAAAACAGCCATTGCAATACCATTACACAAGGATGGTCAAACCTATTAGTCTCATATGTAAAGCTATGGAATGGATTATCTGTGATGTCATTAATCTGGCAATTCAAAATCTCTCTAACCTGGACCCTCATCACTTTGGTTTTGTCAAAGGCAGGTCAAACCTCCTTAACTTAATAAATTTATTAAAAATGTCATCAAAACAGTGGTTAGCAGTTATTTTGACTTAAACAAGACTTTTGCCCCTATTATCCATAGAGATATTCTCAACAGACTTGTAAATATGAATATAATTTCACATGTTGTATGTTTGACAGCTATCAGCTTGTTGCACACTACAAATGTTATTCTAATTGCAAGTGCTAGCTCTGTAAGTAAACAAAAGTTAACAATGGTGCAGCACAAAGCTCAGTGTTGATCCCTTTCTTATTTGGCATCTGCTTCTCAGACCTAAGCTATCACTCTTATCTATGGTTATCTAAGTTTGTAGAGGACTGCAAGCTGGTTGTTGTTATTCATTCCGGCACTGACTCACAATTTCTCCAATAAGGGTTAGACTATGTTAACAAGGACAAGGACAATTGTCTTAAACTAAAAGGGAAAAAATGTAGCCCAATTCATTTTATAGATAAAAGTTTTCCACTTCATACCATATATATGTCATAGGTCTATTTCATATAACCAGCTTCTAAAATACTTCATCTGCGGAGTATCAATTGCAGAACATTAAAACTACAAAAGATTGAAAAATGCTGTTAGCTGCTTTCTGAGATTGCAGTATAATGGGAGGGGGGCTTTACCCTTTCCCAGCTGTAGTATGATCCAGTAGTTGTTATCTAGAGGGTGTGGGGTACATAGGGACTTGCTTCCCTGCATATGCAATGTTGCAGGAGTGTTTGCTTCCTATTAAACCTTTAGCAATTTTGATCTTCTGCAATTGATGTTCTGCAGGTCAGCTACCTCATGGACTGTTAATTAAAAAGATAAATGGTCTCAAAACCTTAAATCATATAGATAGTCTGGTAGGTCTCTCCCCTACTTGTTCGCTTAAGGATTCATCAGTTATAATTTGTGTCTAGCTTTTTGAGCCATGAAAGATCCAGCACTTCTTGATTTCTTATTATTTTATAGAAAGATAGTTCCTCAAATAACTGCTTAAATACATAAATCTTCATCAAAGGATGTATAAGACATGTTGTGACAACTTCATATCCAAACATATCCTACATCTCTGGAATAAACTTCCACTACATGTAAAGCAGAGTAGCACTCATGTTACCTTCCAGGTAAACCTAGAAAATTAGATGGGCAGCCTCAAATTCTCTACCTGTCTATCCCGTGTTACTTACACTGAGGATGCTTTGAATATGGTTTATCGGCTATACTTGCAGTGGTTTGTAGACACATTGTCTAGTACTTTTCCTATAAACATATGAACATATACTGTTAAGTCACTGTAGCTTGCATAAATGGTGATTTGCAAATTTTGCATTTGATGTGCTCTGTCAAAATATGACATGCAATACTATTGTATAATGTTTAATTTTTACTCCAGAAATATGTGCATTTAGAGAACGGTACTAAGAAATTACGAGCTGAGATAACTGAAATACTTACCAAAGGACATCTTAAAGATATGAAAATTAAACACAAAGCTCTGTAAATTTATCTTGGATATGTAGTGAGGACATATACTAATTTCATAGTTTAAGCATTCAAGTTTTTATAAAGGGCATTAAGCTGTTTTGCTGATATTTTTGTTGATATTGCTGCATATATTCTTCTACTAAATCAGTTTTATTTTTATTTTGATTATGTCTGTTTTTGAGCACATGTAATCTTTCATAATTCTTCAGATCCACTTCAATAAAACACCACACACCAAATTGACACTTGACGACCTTTACTAAAGTTCATAAACCATTATAACTTTATTGCATCATTTCAATTTGTTAATCACAAGAACATTCTTGTAACCATTCACCAGGGCAGCATATCCCCACTCACCCTGCCTGAATAAGAGTGTCCTAACCTCCACTGACTTATTCTTATTAATCAAGCAGCATTCTACTGCTCACTTTTACCCTCAAAACTTATATCAACACCCAGCACCAGAGGGGGAACAGAAGAGGGACAAGCCTGTCCCTCTTCTCCGCCTAAGCATCCAACCCTAATGACAAACCAATCCCACATGTCCCAAAAAAGAAGGAGGGTGAGTAGCAAGATCACACCTAAATCTGATCCCTATCACAACTACACACACATAAAACCGTTAAGCCTTACCCTACACTAACTCACTTCCTCCAGACTTTCCCTTATTACAGTAACTCTTCATTTCCCAAACTCGACCTAACACCTCCTTTTCATACCTACCTTAATATCCTTGCTCACCCTCATGCGCTTCCCACCCCCTCTATCCCCCCTTTCTCTCTGCCTACCCCTAAACACTGAAGGTATCCATGGACAAATGGGTTTGTTCCCAAACCTCATTTAGAAAATGTTATATGGTACCTTATAAGATTCTGTACTATCTGCATGTAAACAAGGGAAGAGGAAAAAAATCATATTTTAAAATAATGTTCTATGCCTGTTGGACATAATAAATTATTCATTAAGGTTGATTCATTCCATGTTTTTCATTAAACTGTACATGTGCAATATGTTTATGCTACTAATCAAAATAAAAGATATACATGCATGCAAGCAAAGACTCAAAGAGTATTTCAATTAATTTCTTATTTTAAATTAGTTATTAATAATTAATGGTCCAGATTCTGAAAGAGTTGTTCTCAGTGTAAGTCTGCCCTGATTCTAAAAGACTTGCTCTCAGTGTAAGTGACTTATTTCAGTGTAAGGCCTATCTATAAAGAGGCTTACATGAGAGTCAGATTCCAAAAGACCCACTCTCATAAGTGGTGACTTGCACTGAGAACCAGTCTTTTAGAATTGGGCCCATTGAGTAATATTATTTAAAATCATATAGATTAGTAGAAGAATCTTCATGGACCAGGAGGCTTACGTGACTTTGCTGTAATGGATTCTTTGATGCATTTATATTAAGTAAATTGTCTGTCTGAACTGAAATACTTTTCAGATTTTGTGAGTGTTTTATATTTATAAAATACTGAGTTGCAGAAAGAAAGAAAAAAACATGTAGTGTCTTCTTCTAAATAAGATTTCAAAATGTTGCCATTTTTTTTTTGTTCTGTTATGGTGTCTCGTTGTATAGAATGAATGTTATGTTTACTCTAATCCAGGGTTTGATTTCCTCAGCTTTTATTTGCCCACTGTGTGACTCTGAGCAAGTCCTTTTTTTATAAATTTTACAAGGTGAAGTCAGTGCATGGACTATAATTGCTTTGTCTCTACCCACCCACATGTGTCACTTTCTACCTCCAGGAGAGCAAAACAAGTTAGATTTAGGATGAATTAATGGGCACTCATCCAATCACCAAAATTTGTCTTAAAGGCATGACGTTTAATCCTCTCTTTTATACTTAATGCAAAGTTATTCCAAAGAGCTGAATAATAAATTTGTCCCTCCAGCATGTCTTATATATTTGTTGATAGAGATTTAAATCTTTAGTTCAAGTCTTTGTAGTGACATTTTTTTAGTTTGTGGGTGATCAGGTAGGGTTAAATCTTTACCACCATGGAATGACAGAAATAAATCATCACAATGGCGGTTATAAGAGACAGAGTATACTAGTACAGCTTCAAACAGTGGTCTGCGCAACTGTGAAAATGTGCTAGGCTGTCCAATGGAGTATTGGAGTACATGCCTTGTAACTACATATGAACCTGTAAGGTGTGTGTGTGTGTGTGTGTGTGTGTGTGTGTGTGTGTGTGTGTGTGTGTGTGTGCGTGTGTGCGTGTGTGTGTGTGTGTGTATGAGAGTGTGCACATCAGACACAGATATCCAGACAGAAACAGATGGACATGTCAGATAACAGATATCAAAACATAAATTTGGTTTGTGATACATACATGTAAGCAAAGAATTGCTTATAAACAAAATTCATAGGATCATAAGATCATAGGAAGTTACTAGGCTACTGGCCACAATGCCCTTCTAAGCCTAGGTAATTCATATATGTATATATATATATATATATATATATATATATATATATATATATATATATATATATATATATACAGTTTAGAGACTACCAAAACTGAAACAAAAGCAAAGCATATACAACAGACCGATCTTAAATATTTTTTTTTGAGCTGTTTCAGGGGTGCACTTGTTTCTTATGGAATATTGAAGAAAATTACATAAAACTAAGAGTTCAACCTATGGATAACTCAGCTTTGTCCAATGTTTTCCTTTACTTTAAAAGAGGAAGTATTATCCCACTTTGGCAGTTTAGCTCATAGGTTTAAGACTACAAACTAATAATGAGTTTCATTGTATAGAATAAAAATCCAAACCAAAAGAGGGTGAAATGACACCAGAAGCCAGTGTATAAAACTTTTAATAAATCCAGGACCATAAAACACAAGAATTAAGTGCTTTTGTTGGTATCTTCCGGACTTCTTCAGAATCACTTGCATATCCTAAATACATACTTTGAATACCCGTCCAAAAAAGTCACATGATTCTGTCATCCAATAAAATCGAATTGTCTTCTACATCCAAATTTAAATAAAGTAAACTAAGTATGCAAAAAGAAAAAGAGAAAATTTCCACAGTCAAAAATACTAAACATAGCACAAAAACTGTCAATAAGACCAAAGTAGTCAGCCAGAAAGTAATCAGCATAAGATTAAGATTCAAAGTTTTATACAGTGGCTTCTGGTGTTGTTTTGCCTTCTTTGGATTAGGATTTTTACACTTGCTGTAGCAACTTGTACTTGTTTTTTTTTTTTATTTATTTCATTGTATAGTTTTGGATTTCCTTCTCTCATTTTCCACTTACAAGGTATAGGACTCTGAACAAGTCACTTTAAATGGTGCTGCCAAGTTGCCTTTAAAAGTGGCATTTGATCCAAGTGGGCTTACCTGGTTAATAAATAAATAATTTTAAAAAATTATCATTTTGCCTTGCTCATCTGAGGACCCCTTTAAAAAAGTGATGGAAGGTATAATGGCAGCCTGCCCCAACTCTAATTAAGTCATCTGACTGTTTAGTGATTCATAAATGTATATGTTTGTGTCACCTTTAACACACCATCTTATTATCACTATGCAATGTTGAATGTATATGTGTTTGTGCCACCTGTGACATGGCATCTTATTATCATTATACAGTGTTGAATGTATATGTTCATGCTACCTGTAATGCATTATGCAATGTCGAATGTTTATGTTCATGTTACCTGTAATGCACCATATTATTATCAATATACAATGTTGAATGTTTATGTTCATGTTACCTGTAATGCACCATCTTATCTTATTATAAATATACAATGTTGAATGTATAAATCTGTGTTATCTGTAACACAATGTATCATTAGGAACATTGTCAGATTTTATTTTTCCACTACTACATCTGTTTCCTTACAGCAGAATGCAAAGATAGATTTATCTATATTTCTTTTTGATTGTTTGCATGTGTTTCTCCATAACATGTTTAAATGTGCCCATATTCCTTCTTATGATAATGCATTGCTGTTCTTCTCAATTTTGGTCTAGCTCGATGTTTTATCTTTTCTGCAGGGATGGTTACATAACAGAAGGTGACCTTACCAGACTTACCAGGCAGATTATTATACTCTTGTGTTTGTATAATATACAGAAACAAGTGCAATTTTTATTGTTATCTCTGACCAATGGAAAGGACCTAGCAGGGTTGTGTTGTGTCATGAAAAACCATGGCATTATATCAAACCTGATGCAGTCTGTGCACCTGGCACTCATTCTAAAGATCTAGTTGGATGATTGATTAGGGTCTTGTTTCAATCCTGCATTCTGTGAGGGTGCTTGTTAAACCCAAAATTAGGCAGGGAAATATCAGTGTGGGCAGCAAGTGGCCATTTGTTTTTTTTTTTTTTTTGCACACGTAGAGCTGATAAGGGTAGAGAATAAAAGAACCAACTCCTTTCCATATGTTCTGAATGGAGGACTAAACTGCAGTTTCTACCTTGTATATCATCCATAAGTTTACTTGGGAAGATATTTCTGCAGAAATTCTCACATCTTGTCATTGATCTAGTTCATGACTCTCACTTTGAAACAAAATTATATGTTTTGACTGTAACATCTCTTTCAAGCAAAATTGGTTACTAATTTATTGTCCATCAGATAAGAACTGAATTAATATTCAGTTTGATTAATGAGTCTTTTTGGCATACTTATTATGCTGAATGGGATGCTCATATTTATTTTATATCAATCTTTTGCAATGATTAAAATGGATATCAGCCAGCTGCCAAGCTTGTGTTTAATGCAGTAGTGATTGGTACGCCTATGTGTAAGCATTAATGTGCAAATACCAGTATTTGAATTTAATAATTGAGTTTACAAATATAAAATAAAACATAGATCAATTCACCACTGAAATGAGATATAAAATGATTTTAATAAAACCTGGATAAAACACAAATGATGAGTGCTTTCACGTTTAAAATAACGCTTCTTCAGAAAAGGAAGAGGCCTTCAGGATAAGGAGTGCATCTGGTAAACCGTTCTTTTCTTCTTACAACAAATTCAATCATGGCAGAGTTATACATCACAGGAAAAATTAATCTAAGTTAGATTTACTATTAATTTTACTAATGATGTGAGTCCTATATGTAATATCATTTGGAAACATAGGAGGATTTTAACCATAGATAGTAAAATACCTGGGATAGTAAGCAATATCCCAAGCTTTTTATTTGAGAACAGCTTAAATCTGAGAAGGCAACTGTATGACAACAATAAGGGAATTGTAAATAAAAGAGATCAAAGTAGGCACTCATGCCTGTCGGTGTTGTTGAGCTTGTTACTGACTCTAAGAGTAGATTTTTTATCACCCCACCCACAATTTTATATTTAAACCAAAGAAATATACAGATGGCAAGACAGACCATGTGGTTTATTTGGCCACCTGTAATACATGTATATGTTTTTATATTGGGAAAACCAAGAAAATGTTAAAAGATACAATAATGAGACACTTGCATGATATAAGGACTGCAAATTTAAATAATGCTCTGGCCAAACATATTTCTGAGACCAATGGACATACTTTTTTTCTTTTAGAGTGCTACAATGTATTTTTTTAAGTAACTGAAGGGGGGAATTTAGAAAAATTTAAAGGAGATAGCTGAAAAGGAATGGATACTTAAGCTGCAAAATGCTAAGTACCCAAGCCTAAATGGTTGTATATCTTTATGACCGGCCCTTAGGGGGGGCGGAGGCTGAGATTTTAATTTCATTGAGTTTTTAGGAATGTCAATTGGCTGTGAATAAATTAAAAGTTACATTGTTTTTGATTGTAGTTGGTTCTGACGAAGCATTGCTTTAAATGCGAAAACGCTCATCATTTCTGTTTTATCCAAGTTTTATTAAAGGCATTTTGTACTTAATTTCTGTGGTAGCGGGATTGTTTTATGTTTTATTTTATGGTCACTTGCATGATTACAGCTTTTATTTGCTCTTTGACTGTTGCTTTTTTCTAAGTTTACAAACATCCCAGGTATTTTTTTTCCTCTCAGATACAGTGATGTCAGATATCTAAATCTATATCTATCTATCTAACGATATATATATATATATATATATATATATATATATATATATATATATATATAGATATATTTAACTTTTAATTTAATTTGTCCTTTGTTAACTGGGTTAGGCCTATTAGGCTAGTAGTCCCTTTTCAGAGGAGACCGGAGGTTGCATTTATATTATATATTATATTATATATTGTATATGCATTAATCTGAGGGTTGTGAAGCTGTAGCAGGCATGGTCCTCTATGAAAAAATGCTTTATTTACAGTTTCTCACTAAATCTGTTGTTTGCTGTAGTGTATTTGCACAGCTTTGTTATAGCTCTTATGAGGATGGATCACAGTAATAGTCATAGTTTCATTAAATGGCTACCAGAGCCATAGTTGACTTAAGCATTATTTCATGTGCTGCACTTAGTGATATTGTCATACATCTCTTAGGAATGAATGGAGAGATGATAAATTCAGCAAGAAAAGGAGAGTAGTATTGCTGGAAATGAATTCATCCTTAAGTCTTAGTGAGTACCTTCATGTGGTGGACCCTATTTTCTCAAAATCTTACCAAGACAACACTGATATATAAACTTTATTTTATATAAAATATGTCATGGACAGAGGTACATTACAAAATAAAAAAGACAGCTGGATGCACAAGTCCCAGGATAAAAAAGTACCCAATCTTAGTATGCGACTGAAACCAGAAATGGAAAAAATTACAGTGTAGAATCCTCAAGACATGAAAACATTCCTACAATGGGGGTTAGGTCAGGCTCAGGGGGAGGATCCCCCCCCCCCATTTTAGAAGGAAGAAGTAGATCATAAAAAATGACAGGCCAAAAAACAGGCATAACGAGTGGACTTTTGAGAATAAGGAAGAAATTATGTATTATTGCTATTATGTAAGAAGCCCAGAATTTCCAGATGGTAGATATTCAAAAAGGTTAAGAGATAAATTAGAAGGAAAAAAAACATTTGCACAAGAAAAACTATCAAAAGCTTCAAGTTCAAATTTGTGATCATTAGATTGATGAAAAACATTAATAGAGACAAAGAAACTTTGGGCCACTTGGAAATAAAAGTGACTTTGGAAGTGCAAAAATATAAAGAACAAAACCTAGAGATTTTTGAAAGATATAAAAAATAAACATGGACATGGGAAAGAAAAAGAGATTGAGTATGGTGCAATATTTATGCAAAGGAAAAAGCCAAACTAATAAAAAAATGCAGCTCTAAAGATATTTGAAGAGAACAGAGGCAAAGGTATTGAGATATGGAAAATTTCACAATACAAAAAATCAGATCACAAAGGTAGAATGTAAAACAGAAGATTAGTAAAGTAGATGCTAGTAATGGAGAAATTAAAAATGGAAAGTAAAGTTATGGACTACATGTGAAGTGAAGGATTTAGTGTAGAAAATCAAACTCAGGTAACAACACAGCATACTGGAACAGTGAGTCCCCAAATTAAGGAGAAAGAGGTGGAATGGGAAGCATCTGATTATTTGCCACATGAAGGTACTCTGGAGCCTTCAGACGGAAACCAGTACAAAAGTTCATTTGGTGTTGCACAGTAAAGGAAGGAGCAGGAAACAGTGACAACTCTGCCACAGTCAACATTGTGGAGTGATAGGCCAGTGAGTTCTCTTATGAAAGAGCAATGGATGACGTGTGATGCAGATGAAGAGAATATGTCACAGGAAGGTATTCTAGAACTTTCTGTAGAATGCCCACAGGAAACAGAGTAACGACAAATGTGCCCTCAGTTTAGAAGAAATGGATCTTAGGAAAGAGCGCTTGACTGAATAGAGATGGATGGACATATTCAGATCAACTAAAGAAATAGATTACAGAAAGTCAATAAGACATAAAATGTTAGAAGTCTGATAAAACAGATCGGCTCAGTAATCAAGATTATTCACAGAAATTCATATGATATAACAGAAGTAAATATATTATTGTGTAGCTAAATTAATAACAGATAATGTCTTACCAGAAAACTGCAGAGCAATAAGGGAAAGGAAGGGGAGAAATCAATACCATCATGGAAGCACTGAATAGAGAAAATTTTGACGCACACACAGTTAGTGCAGAGGGCTAATGCTCTAACTTGTTAATGAGCTGCTTCCTGTTCTAAGGGTACAGGCTTTGAAACTTGTCACCTTTATTTTTGAATAGAAGGTTAGCATAATGGTTAAGTTGTTTACCTTACAGACACAAGATGCAGTGTTTGATTCTCACAGGGGGAAACGCTCTAGTCTTAAAATGGCCCAGTCTAGTACTAACCTATGAACAAGAAGTGCCATTGTTAGAAGATTAGATTGTATAGAAGAGCGAACATAACAACAAAGGTATTTAAAAAGATAGATGGCATAAAAGCAATGCACAGTTATCAGTTCAGACCAGGATCTAGTATACACTACTGCAAATAATAAACTAAAGTTATCAGCACAGGCAGAAAAACTTAGAAGATATGCCGATAAGTATAAAGGAAAAATACAAAATAAGCAAGTCATTGATGGCTCAAGAAAAGCTGTATAGAGAATTGGGAAACAAAGCAAAAGGAATAGAAAAAAAACATGAAAACAATCAAAAACAGACACATTTTGGAGTAATATCTATGAAGACCCTGTGGAACACAACAAATGCTGAATGGACAGAAGTAGTAAAAGAAACAGTAAGAAGTTCAAATGTACAGGTTAAGAAATGAGATGAAGTAATGGTCAGAGAAAGTGAAACTAAATTAAGACAAGCTGCTAAATGGAAAACCCCAGGCCCAGATGCAGTACCTAACTCCTGGCTAAAAGTATTAACATCTTTACATGAAGATTTAGCCCTGAATAATAGCTACTTATATGCGCATCCCAAACATACACCATCCTGGTTACCAACAGGAAAAATTATACTTCTCCTTAACAGTGAACCTGCAAGCTATCCAAAAAACTATAGACCAATAACTTACCTTCTGATCATGTTTAAACCATATCCTGGAATTGATGCCAACAGAGTTTATAGTAATTTAGAAGGAAACTTAATCATGACAATAGAACAAAAGGGTAACAAAAAAAATTCATGCAGAACAAAAATTCATTTGTTGTTGAATAATGTCATAATGTAGAACTGAAAAAGAGAAATAATCTAAGTATGACATGGATAGATTACAAAAAAGTATTTGACAGCATCCCACTTTCATAGATAAAGGAGTGCTTATAGCTGTATAAGATATACCCTACATTGACCAATCACATTACAGTGACCATGAAACCACTTTGCAGCTAAGCCGTAATAAAGGATAAACTATTATCCCAGGGATAAAAATTAAAAGGGGGATATTCTAGAGTGAATCTTCTCACCGCAGCTCTTTTGTACTAACTGTTAGCCCATTAAGTTGTTTACTTAACAGATTAGGTCATGGTTACAATTTGGCTCCCCAGAAAACAACCAAGTGTAAAATCTTCTCATCTTCTTTTTGTGGATTATTTAAAACTGTTTAGTTCATCAGATGAGGAGCCAAAAGCACAACTGCAAGTAGTTAAAGGTTTAAATGATATAAGAATGTCATATGGACTTGATAAATGAGCAAACACATTTAAAGCAGGAAAGCTGCAACACCAAGAAATAGTAGTCTGGGACAGGAATATGATATAAAAGAACTTGAGCCATACATATATATATATATATATATATATATATATATATATATGGTTTACCTTCATTAGGTTGCAAATAAAAGATGCGACTGGTCAAATATCAAACTCAAATCATCAGAAACTACTTTTTGACTGCTGAAAACAGCAAAAGTGCTACACAACGAATCCTACAATCCGGAAATGTTGAATGTGTTTGAGACACCCAACATTTCTGGATATCTATAAACATCATTATGCAAGGGGGCAAGCAACCCTGCACCCCCCCATACCCACTGCTAATTTAATATGCTAATTCTGAGATTGCACTACAGTGAAGGAAAGAGTACATGTCCCAATCACCACTGTAGTGCAATCTGCACTCGGAATGCCGAATTCATATGAGCGAATGCACACTGGCATTCACTCATTTGAATTCACACTTAAGTGTTTTGAAATTTACAAATCTTGCCATTATACTTTCGCACTTTAAGGCATTGTACAATGGACTCCCGACCTCATGGAGGTAAACATATATATATATATATATATATATATATATATATATATATATATATATATATATATATGGATTCCTATTACAAGAACGAAAGTTCACTACTTCAAATTTGTAATAGGAAGCCTCACTTCTGCAAAAGTTCACTTTAACGAAAGTGAACTTTTGCATAAGTGCACTTTACCGAAAACACCACAGCACAGTGGAGGACATAAAAATAAGCTATGTCCTCCACTATGGTGCGATAGTCATGAACCTTAGGGTTAGGGCATGGGTTAGGGTAAGGGGATAGCTTTACTAACTATCCCCTTACCCTAACCTGTGCCCTAACCCTAAGGTCCGTGACTATTGCACCATAGTAGAGGACATTGCTATGTCCTTCACTGCGCTGCAGTTGTGATGGACCTTAGGGTTGGGGCACAGGTCATGGTAAGGGGACAGCCCTATGGGCTATCCCCTTACTATGACCCCGTGCCCTAACCCTAAGGTGCATGAATACTGCACAGAAGTTCAGTACAACATCCGTTCATTGTACTGAACTTCGCGTAAGTGCACTTTCAATTAATTAGTGAAAATTTGATCTAGTGTATGGAACCCGTATATATATATATATATATATATATATATATATATATATATATATATATATATAGATATAGATATATATATAGATATAGATATATATATATATTATATATATATATATATATATATATATATATATATATATATATATATATATATATATATATAGATATAGATAGATTTGGGAACTCATGAAGGATTGAAGGATTGACAATGAAACATATAGAAATGAGAACAAAATATGAACTAAACTCAGTACGGAATATTTCAGAAGACTAAAATTACTACTGAAAATGGTCCTGACACCTGGGAGCAAAGCTAAGCTATAAACCAAGTTCCTCTTCCTGTTCTGTCTTACAGTTTTGGGGTGACTGATTGTCCCTTGAAGGTACTGGATTAGAAAACAAGAAAAATGCTTCATGCTTATCAAATGATTTGTACAAATCAGTGTATATCAAGATTATACATTTCTCATTCTAAAGAGGATATGGGCTTCCTGAAAATTGATTACATGTACAGATCTGCAATTGTAGGACTGCATACATATCAGCTGACTTCACCAGATCCAAACATAGTCAAAGTTTTAAAATGTGAGGGGAAGAAGTCTAAGACAACTTTCCTGCTTAGTTTAGCAGAAGCATATCAGTGTCAAGTAGGAATGGAGAGCAAACCAGAAGCAGACAAAAATCGGGCAGCAAATGAATATGCCAAAAAACACAAGAAAGAACATAAGTTGAAGGATTAGATGAGAAGACAATGAATATAGTTGCAAGTACAGAAAAATGCTGGACCAACCTCATGTCAATCAAGATCTAATGCAGGAAGGATTAAAAAGAGACGAAATTAAATCAAAAGATTTAAGGTTAATATTGGTAGACCATGATGGTAGACTGTAGTTTTCAAAGTCCCTTGAATGTGTCGGAAAAACAGACAAATGCAGGTTCTGTAAAACAGAACTGGATACAGTTGCACATCTTGTTGCTGGGTGTGATACACTAATGGCAGAGGGTCTGTATACTGAAAGGCATATAATGTGGCAAGACTGTTGCAGCAGAGATTATGCAAATGTTACAATATTGAAGTAGCTGAGAAACATTGTAAACATAAGCCAGAAAGCATTATAAAGAATGATGAAGCTTATATTACATTACCAATAGTTCATAAAATGGAAGTGAGAAAATCAGATATAGCAGACCATAAACAGAAGACAAAAGTAGCATTGATCATTGAAATTGCTGTACTCAGTGACTACAGTGTCTTATGTACAGAAAGACACAAAGACATAAAATATCAGGCTTTGTAGGCAGAAACAAGGGCAATGTGGAAGAAGGATACCCAGACAGTACCAATAGTAGTAGCATCATTGGGTCTCATTAAAAAGAATTTGCAGTCATATTTAGATATGCCACCAATAAATGTAAGTCCATATGAATTACAGAAGGAGTCAGTTCTGGGCATATTGTGGGTGCTGCAAAGAGCACGTTTTGGCTAATATCACAGCTCGAAACAATGCAAGTTTCATAATCTTTAATTGTGCTTTAACTTAGGAATGGGGTTCATTGCTGTCATGGTACTAGAAACCCAAAAAATACGGAGAAATTAAACCACAGTCAGAATAGTGATAAAATGAAAATTCCTTACATACATAGATAAATACAAATATTTCAAGCATGGACATTAATGCTCTTCTTGACTGCCAATATACCAAAACAGTTGTTACCATAATAAGTATCTAAGCCGTTCTTCAGAATAGCTCAACTAGTGATTGCTATAGTGTAATTTGGAAATCTGCTCCATGCATCAGCTGCTCTCTCAGGGAACCAGTTAGTACACTTTTCATTCCTATAGAATCTTCTACAAAGGTTGTCTGCTGATTCTCTACTACTTGTTGATAACCCCAAATATTTCCAGGGGTAGTTGTCTCTAAATGCCCTATATACCTGAATAAGATCTCCTCTTAAATATCTGTAAGAGACACTGTACAAGTTCAGATATTTTAGTCTTTCATAATAACTTATAATTTCGCATCCATGGATGCCCTTGATATATTTCAGCTGTGCTCTTTCTAGTTTGCTCATGCTTCTTTTCTTATAAGGTTTCCATATTGTTACTCCATGCTCAAGTTTGTGTCTAATGTAATTAACAAACAAAGAATGACATCATCATTTCTGATTTCCTAGACTTTATAAATCTGTTTATACAACCTATCATTCTGTAACTATCATTATCCAATTGGTTGATATAATTCGAAAAACTCAAAGCTGCATCTACCCATAAACCCAAGTCCTTAAATGAATCTACAGTTTCAATTACTGTGTGTTGTATTAAATATTCACCTTTCAATTTATGGCTCCCAAATCTCATATGCTTAGGTTTTGATGTATTTATCAGCATATTATTCTCCCATCAGCATATTAATTTAGTCAGGTTCTTTTGCAGATGTGCCAGAACTGTAACTCATGTAATCAGATTACCCAGTTTCAGGTCATATGCATACAGACTGTAGAACACCTCAGTTGAAAAAAAGATAAAGCTGAAAGATGCAACCTAAACAAAAAAGCACCTAGGAAAGTGAGAGCCCTGTGGGACACCATCCCCAAATGTAACCAAGAATTTCCCCTGTCCAATTGCTGTATGATACTTGCCATGTCATAATTGTAAACAGGCAGCTATCCATCTTATCAAGAGTAAAGCAATACCTAGTTTTTTCTAATCTATTGATCAGTGTTCCGTATATGACCCTGTCAAATGCTGAAGTTAAATCATTATAAATTACATCATAGCACAAATTTTTATTGACGGCTGTTATTGTATTGTAATAGAACATCATGTTACGGGTGGTAATAAATCTATTTTTAATATATGCATGCTGATATATAATTTCAAGTTCCAACCTTTCCATTTCTGGTAATACCTTATTCAATATTCCCTTCTCCATTATTTTCCACAACATGAAAGTAGACTTAAGGGTCTATATAACTCCCCCCTTTTCCTTAAAGACAGGTTTAATACATGTCTCCAATTTTCAGGAATCTCCCCATATTTATAAGACCTAGTAAATAATAGATATAATGGTACAATAAGTTTTTGCTCTCAGGTCATTATTACTAATTCTATCTTCTCTCAGTGCTTTGTCTGGATCCAGTTTGCATAGTTCTTTGTCAATATAATCCATTATGATTTCAGTATCTGAGGTTACCTAGCTATCACTAGAGCAACTTATCACCCAGTTTGTGGAGCTAAACTGTTTTGCATAAGATTTTTTAAATATTTATAATCTGTTGTGTCTGAGAATAAATTTTAGAAGCAACACACATTTTTTTCAGTTTGTATGTCTTTATTCCTTTTACATCTTATGTAGCTATAATGGTTATATAATGGTTTCCTGTTATGCTCAATATCTTTATATACATTTTCTTCAAATTTTTCTTGACCTCGTCTCACACTATGCTTAATTTATTTGTCTAGCTTGTTTATTTCAGTTTTCAATGTTGTAGTTTGACCTCTTTTCCATTTCTTAAACTTTTTCTCTCTCACTTCAATTAGGTATCTTGCTCTTATGTAATGTCTCCTGACATTGTATGCCTAGATCCTGATGTAAAACATTTTTTGCACTCAAACAAATTCTCTTTCAAAACTTTTCACATTTCTTCTGCAGTTTTTCCACTGAACACATCACTCCAATTAGTTTTACACAGCAATTATTTTACTTCCATATAATCTGTTAATTATCTTCAGTGAATTGATTAGGCTTCAGTTTTCACAGAATTATCTAGCAACAAATTAACATTTATAACCCCATGATCACCGCACATCAACGATGGTAAAACTTGGCATGAATTAACAGTAATTTCTTTAGGAACACAATGTCTAGTATGTTCTTTTCCCTGATAGTTTTTTTTTTTTTTTTTTGGCAATCTGAAGCAATTGCTGTTCCTGAACATATGTTGTGAATGATTTCCTTACTAATGTTGTTGAATCAATGTTATTCCAGTCTGTTTCTGGTAGATTTATGTCCCCAGCTAATATTATTCTTCACTCCTGTGTTTATGCAAGTAATGTATGAATTCCTCTAGGTCATCAGCAATAGAATTTGGTGGTCTTTATTGTCGCAGTTATACAATCTGTACTGTTGGTGTTAGCACTGAACATGTAATAATCACAAGTCTCATATCTATCTTTAATCCCTATCATAACACCTCCACATGATTTTTGTTAGAATGTCTGTTATAGTAAAAATATTTATACCCTGACAGAACTGGCTTTCAGTCATTGCTCTTTAACCATGTTTCACAAAAATAACACAATCAGTCTTGTGAGAATATAGCAAATTTTCTGATAAAATCATTGTTATTAATGCTCTTAGCATTAACAACCATCAGACATCATCAGATGTTGCTATCTCTGAACTGTAAATATTTTGACTTGGGGAAAAATACTGCTTTGTGTTTGTCAAATATTACAAAATATCTGCTGCAAAAATTATCTTCCCTGATCTTGATAAATGCACTCCATCCTGTCTGAGCACGTGCCCAAAAATTGGACTTGGATGCTCTACACATTTCCGTTTTTTAAAACAGGAATTTTTTTATGTAGATTTTTACCCGCAATTCTTTTTTCTTTCATGATGACCTGACTCTCCTTTCTATATGTAATTTGTGAAAAATACTCCCTAACACCAGTACAAGCTATTAACAGTCAGAGAGTCCTTGTGGATGAGATAATATGTACTGACATAAATAAAAACAGATCCATACTTCTTTACATTAAGACATTCTATGGCTTGTCTCACATCCTCTATTTTTCCTCCAGGCAAGCATAATGGCATTTGTTATTCATTACCTTCTTTGTGAATGTAAGTATCAGTTCCTCTAATAATTGAATGTCCAATTACAAGAATATCTTTTCTTGCCCTATCTGTAGAATATTCAACTTCTAATTCATTAATATTTGCTCTATCAATTGTTACAAAGGAATGATTTTCATCACGTTTAGTCTTATTAATCCCACTGTTTTCATTGCTTATTACATTTATAGTTCTCATCCAGCTGGTTTTGTACATCCACAGCTTGAGCCATGTTGTCAATGTCTGTCTTTCTCTTTTTTCTTACACTAATGTTCTTCAGTCCTTCCATGTTCAGTTTTGATTTCTTCCTTTTCACCTGCCCCTTGCCTCTTTTTTTCTGCCTTCTTTTTTGGAAACATGCAGCTTTTTTTTCTGCAGACTGAAGGTTTTCTGATAGAAAATGGTTATCATTCCCTGCAATCTGTGTGTCACATAACAAAACAGTGTCCTTGTTAGTATATATTCTCTTTACTTTACAGACATTTACCAGTTCCCTATTCTTGCTTGTTATTTATTGTGAACTTCCTCCTTTCTTTCTTTTATTTCCTTCTAAACACTCTGAATCCTCAGGGTGCAGAATACTTGTATCCAGAATTCCAAAGTTGTTAGGGGTATTTTCTTGTTTCAAAGGGGTTGATTGATCTTTGCAGACAATCGAAACATCCTTTCCTAAATGGGTTCTGTTTGCTCTTTGTCTAACATTATTTATCTCAGCAATGCAGTCATTAATATATGTAACACAAGTTCTCCAAACCGTGCCATTTGCACAAGTGCAATCGTCATCAGTAAGTCTAGATTCACTACTAATAATGGTAAGTAATTCATCTAACGTTTGACAAGAGGAACACAGATCAGTGTTATCAGGTGTTACCTTTAAATATAATTGGCATTTATTACACTGTACAAGATATTTGTGCTTTAACAAACCATTAATGACATACCCATTTAAGGAATCCATGTTCAGCTTCAAATGAATAAAAAATTATAAAAGAAAAAATAATCAAAATTAGATACCACAGAATTCAAGGAGAACTTAAATCTACTTCTATGAGAAAAATCACTCAAACAATATACAAATAAATGCTAAAGCAAGTACAGTAAAGGTATTGCTCTGACCATACAAGTTCTGAAAATCAGACAAAAGCTGGAATTTCTTTATGTCATGAGAAGCAGTCACCCCTCTTTTTAACAGTAAAGATCAATAAATCGTAAACTAAGACAGAGTTATTTAGATAAGCTCTGCATTGCCCTATCTGCAGTTCATGTGACTTTATAGCTAACTAGGTCTCTTAGGATGCCTACAGTTTGCCTGTCGGAAACCTATGCATTTCTGTCAACAAACAGTGAAAATTAAATTAAAACAACAAAATATAAATCAAAGTAAATCCTCTTTTCTAAAATCTTACCCTTCCTTCCTATAAACAGTGAAAAACAATGGCAAGAAATAAAATATAAATTCAAATAAAAGTCTGCTTACCAGGTGACTCCATAGTAAATCACAAACCAAGATGAGATTGTTTAGATCAGCTCTCGATTCATTTTTCCTCCTTTAACATAAGTAGATTTTATTGACAGTCAGAGTTACTCTGCCATCAAACTATTGTCCAATTGCACTCACTGTGTTTAGAATATGACTACATAAGTAAAATATTTTATTAAATAGATTAAGATTTGTGCAGTTTTATGCACACCATTTTCAGATATTTACTGTGTTAAACATGTACGCAAGCCACATGAATTACACCCATTAAGCCAATGCAAAGCAGCCAATGCTCTCAATAACAGTGAATCTGAGTATCTGCAGAAAGTAAGAAATTGTACAACTCAGCAAAGAAAATAATCCAAAACCTTATGAATCACATAGCATAATGAAGAAAAAGGAGAGAGAAACGTTGTTGCAAATAATGCAAAATCTAATTTTATTTGCTTTACTCAGTTGTATTAGAGAACATTATTTAAAATGTATTGCATTCATTTCAGTTTAGAAAACAGTAAGAAAAAACAAAGGAAACTAATATGGTATTTATTTCTGTTTGGATTATTTTATGAACCTTGCCTTTAATTTCAGATCTGACTTAGCCAAGTTTCATGTATAGCAGAAACAAAACACAGCAGCTGTGTATAAAACACCAATGAAGCTCTAGACAGCTTCTTTTTAAAAGGTCTTACTTATTATTGTTGCAAATATACAGTTATGCTAAAAATTAAAATGTTCATATCCTCTGATGACCCAGTGCCAAAGTAAAGAATCTTCCTACACAGAACTCAATATCTGAGACTTGGAAATCCACCATGTATTTCAATTTTTCAAGATCTGTAGCTCTCTTTCCATTGTATTTATTTGTTTTATCAATATTTCCTTTTTTAAATAAACTGAGGTAAATAAATCAGAACTGCTTTCTTTAGATGTTGAATGTCCTCCTGATATTTGCTCTAATATCTTCAGAAGCTCAGTGTTTAAAATATCAAGTTGCTCTTCAATCATTTCTTTAGTTCTGGAATAAAATTAAAACAGAACAGAAGTATTATTATTTTTTTGTTCAGCTACTTGAAAACTATACAATGTCTCGCTAACTAATGCAGGGCAAAAACATATATTATTTTTGGTACTCTTTATAGGTAAATGCACATTTTGGATTTCTTTTATGAGAAGAACCTACCCTGTACAAAAGTGAAAATGGTCTTGACTCGAAGTACATTTTAACAATTCTTTATTCTTTTCACCCATCTTCCCTCTGAGCAAGGAGATGATCTTGTTATAGGACAAGTAGTCTTGGTATTTTAAAATGCCCTGTATGATAAAAAACACTAGAAGTATTTAGCAAAACATTTGATTCTGCTGTATCATTTACATATGAATTATATATGCAAGGCATTACGACTTTTCTAAGTAAACCTGAAAATTCATTTACCATCAAATGCTGATATGAAACCATGTCTATACTGAAAACTGACAGATAATGCATTATAAAGGCAGATAGTTTGAAATATTCTTAAATCATATATAGGACATGGGTACTATGTGTTAATTCACATTATCAGAAGAAGCATTCTTTTCATTAATATGTTTTAGCTAACAGGTTAAGAGTACTTTAATTATAGAAAGTAAACATGACTAATATATATGGATTTGTCAAAATTATTATGAACAAAACCCATGCTAACAGTGGCAACCCCCCCCCCCCAAAAAAAAAAACAGATGTTATCTGTTGATGTTTGTACTACTTTTGGAAAACAAACACAGACAACATAGAGAAATGAGGTTATACAAATGTAATGAATGACATGATGTGCATAAAGATTAACAATAAATATGAACAACCTCGCATTATACTGAAGATTAAGACGACATGGTATTACTGTTCAAAGAGTCTAAATCAAATATACACCTTAAGTAATTAAAATTAATGAAACAGTTATCGGGTAAATGACGGGTAAATCATGTGACTGATTTTAGATGTGACTATGGCCAGCTTTGGCAAGGAACACTGCTATAGCTGCCAGTCAATAAACTAGGTAATACATTTTATAAAATTATGCAAAAAGAAAATAGAGAAGGGAATACACACTGTGAGGAATGAATTGAAAAAGTAGTACAAGATATTACACATAATACAGCACTACAATACCTTAAAATCTAGTTTACTGTCATATATAGATAAGTATGCTGAAGAATCAATTATGAACCTTCACAGAGTTGAATTCTGGTATCCCAGAAGTAGGGTGCCATTTTACACATTCCATTCCTCTCAAGGGTATAAGCTGAAAATTTCCCCCGATGTTTGTGAAGTTATGTGTGTCTGAAAATGACAGAGACTTAGTCATAGACAAATGTAATTGTTATGGTTAATGATCATCGGCTATGATTTTCATAATCTCCGGTATGACTTTGAAGGTGACAGATCAAGATGTATGTATTTATTTTTAATGTAAGTTTGCTTATTCAGTTAAGGCAGTGATCTCAATGACCCAATTTCAGGCATAGCTCATTTCATAAATTTAGCATTGAATGTATTTTCTGCTATGTAAACTCACTTTGTAAAAACACTGAGTCTTCTTATGATTGGATATAATTTTTTATTGGATTGTTACAAATGTGGTGGATATAAAATTGATGAATGTCATTGTTTTTTGTATAATTTTCCTTAAAAGGCTAACCCCTAAATAGGTTAAGGCCTTCTTTTTTCTACTTTGCCAAATAATTTGGATTTTGACCAAGTGGTCATATATAGTGTTGACATTTGCTCTATGATACATGCAGTGGTCTGCTGTTTAGCTGTTTGTGAAATGTGGATAGTCAGAAACTGTATAAACCAATAAGACCATGCATAACAAATAGCATGAAACTTTAAATGAAACGGGATAAACAAATGTGGTTTTAAAGGTGAAGTTAACTAAACAGAATTTATAAAATAAAAAGACATAGTGACAGGCATGAAATTGTGGTATTTAAAGCAGAAGGAATCCGGTACGGCAGTCAGGAAAACCAAAGCATGAGCAGACAGGTATATTTTGTAAAGCTACACAAAAGAAGGAATGGGTAACTTATTAATGGAGATGAGATTTAGCAGAATGATATGACATCTGTGAGTTTTTGGTACTGCTGTATCATTGTGACTGATATGAAGAAACACTATTCCTGTGTTATCCAGTAATTTCATTCTGTCTGTGCTTCTTCATAGGTAAAAATGCCACCTTTCTGTCAAATGGATGTTTGCCCATACTTGTCAAAATAAGAGTGCAGTATAACTTGTCAGGTGTAACATCATTTGAATAGGTTTATAGATTATTGGAGTTATTTCTAGGCAGCTAAACTTAATATCCTCAATTAAATAGATGCCGCATGACTTTACAGATGAAGCTGATTGCTTTTAATGTACCTAAATAACACAACACTACTCACTTGCCAGAAACGAATGAGTTTATTTATTTTTTTGGTATTTCACCTTTTAATGCAGGATGACACTCGTTATTTCTTTTACAACTCAGAATCATTACCTTTGACTTATCCTTTTCAGTTTAAGCAATGTTATTTTCACTTCATGTAATTCATATGACTATTTTGTGTGTGTGTGTGTGTGTGTGTGTGTGTGTGTGTGTGTGTGTGTGTGTGTGTGTGTGTGTGTGTGTGTGTGTGTGTGTGTGTGTGTTTTGTGTCCTCCTAGTCCTGAAATGGTAACATCATCTCACTTCTAATGCATGCATTTCTATTTATACCCTGATGCAATGTTCCTCTCTTTTATTTACAACGTCCAGACATCATTTGCTTAGTACTCTCTCTGCTTTCTTTGAAATTTAGATTAATTAACTGGCTGTTATTGTTAGAGCAGGTTGAGGAGACTTGCCTGTTTACATATATAATTTGGGCAATCTACAACTTTTTCTCAGAAGAAACTTAAAAGCATCCCATGAATGGAGCACAGTACAGTTTTTTTGAGCATCCTATTTTTTTTAATTTATAATTCTACTTTTGTTTGCTTGTGTGCACATTAATTATATTCTGCCTCCTTGTAATATGAGGTAATGCTCATAACATTTACGTCCAGGAATAGACTAAAACACTTGTGTTAACTCAGGGACCAACAGTGTCATGAAATGGAACGCATTTTGCACTCACAGCATCATACTGATTTTGCATCAGTAATTGCTGTATATATTATCATTTATAGATAAGGAACATTACCTATACAGCCTACATTATTTATACAACAGATTATGCCTAAACATTTGATGCAGTCTTATTAAAACAGTTATTCAACTGTGTAACATAATAGGGAATTATGATCATGTTAACCTGGTAGTTTTTGATATTTGCGACTAAATATTTTCCTTGGCAGATGAAAACATTAACAAGATCAGTGCACTGCATTTTTAGTTTTTTTTATGACTTGCAGTATATTCTTTATTTTTAAGCCAACTAGTCTGCATGTGATTTTCAAAGGAAAATGTGTATTAAAACCCATGCACATGCTATATTTTAATACTTATGAACAGCCCTGTGAAACAAACTTCTGGAAAGAAACTAAGAAGAGAATAATGTATGCAAATACCTCAGGTTTAGTCAGACCTGCAATGTTACCAAAGGAAACAACCTATACTTCGAACATAGTATACAAAATACATAAATTAACTGTGATATTTACCTCATCTAGAATGTCAGTCTTTGCAGGAATCCTTGCCTTCTGGTCAATAAATTCTGCAATGACATTTTGGTCATGCATGGAACAGGGTTCCCCATTTAACAAGATAGACTTTATTTGCTCGCACAAAGTAAAGTTTTGAAGACAAGATGAACTATGTAGTCTCACAAAAAAGGATTCACTAAAGTAGGCCTTCAGTGCCTGAAAACACAAGTTGCAGTCTTTGATTAATTGTCAGTAAATTACACAGTAGGTAAAGCAAAAATAATAATGAAGAATTTAGTCTAATTTTTATAATTCCAAAGATCATATTACTGGGAAATACTTTAAACTGATTTATGAAAACATGAAATGAACATCCTGTACTTGTATTTATGACAGTCTGTTTAGCACTTAAATATTCATTTTCACTTCAATGTACATCATGCAATTTCTTAGTAAGAAAGTGGTCTGGTGGAATATGAATAACGATTTGCTTTTATTATATTAAAGATTTAGTATAATTAGGTTCATAGGTTCATAGGTTGGTACTAGGCTATCAGCCCTAGGGCCTATACAAGCCTAGCCATAACAATTCCCTGGCTATTTCTTCCCACACTATTTACTTCCCTGGACCCCTGTCTAGCAGGGCGACTGACGTGATCCCTGGGGTGAATTTCCTTACTCCCATCCAATTGTCAAGGTTCCTTAGAGAACATTTCTATAAGCTCTTTTTTTTCCCTCAGCATATTTTACACAATATTATTTTTTGTGCAAAAAAATTCTTCTAGGAATTCTCAAATAATAATAATAATAATAATAATAATAATAATAACTATAACAACAATAGCAAACCTCATAATAAATGCAGCAAGTTGTGAATGTTTTCAAGTCTCTGTATCCCTACAAGGGATTTGCCAATAAGTTAGGCGGGGAGAGCGTACACCATAAGAATGTTAAAAATAAACCAGATTTTGCTGTTGATGAACGATTAGATCTTAAAGAATGCAGTCATGCCTAGGTATTTTGCAATTAACTTACAAGAACTGCCTTAATGGAATCATGTGGTATTCAGCATTTATTATGCCTGGGATGTTAAACATTGTGTCTGTCATCAGATAAAAGTCCTACAGGCTTTTCAGATGGTAGGTCATCCTGCTTATACAACAAGAGTCCGTTCATCATCATTATGACTCTTTAATAAAAGCAGCACTCTTAAATGGCATCTTTTTGTCTGACTTTTCCAGCTTTCTTTGCTTCTCTTTCTGTCAGTCATGCCTGATGAATATCATGGATATAAAAGCCAGCTTTGCTGAAGTATCTGTGACCAACACTGGTCAGGTTATAGACACTTGATCTGATCATCTGAGCTCAGGTCACAGGTGCTGCATTTGCTCATGTGTGCTTGTTGTCATCTCTAGTGTGTCAGCTCTTCTAAGCTGCAGGTATAGTTGCATTTAAATTCAAATATTTATGGTTATGCACTGGCATTTCTTAAAGGACACTGAAGTTTCACAACTGCCACGTACAAGGGCTATGTCATGTGCCCCTCTCCATCTCCAAATTACCCAAGTCTTGGGGTAATTAACATTAGTCATGGTGAACTTTAGTCTTCTCTGTCTAACTGAATGGGTCTCAGCAAAGTCAGCATTAACAGACTAAATAACACCCCATAAAAAATATATCATAACACTAACACAATCTATATCAGTTTATCATGGCATAGTATTCCCATAATAATCCATTTGTAGCATTCTTTAAACACTTAATATAAACCTTGAAAGTATTACATAAAGCTGAAAAAAGGTAGATGAAACGAAGGCTGCATTTCTAGATATTTACTCTGTACTTTGTTAAAAGACGAATACTTAAAAGACAGACGTATGCGATTGAAAAGCTAGGAAAACATAGCAGAACAAGGACAGTATGAAGAAAACTTTCTAGAGCAGTGTGCAGGACTGTTCTCTTTTTTGTCCTGCTAACTTCTGTAGTACAACCAATTCTGGCATTTTAAAAATTGATGTTTTCCTTTAGACCTCTTTTTCTGCTAGTCCTCTTTATTTCTTCAAGATTTGATATGGCACCACATTTATCACCTTAAGGAGATTTGTATTGCATATTTTGTTTTACCAATATTGGTTATTTCTCCTTTAAGAAAAAAGAAATAAAGTCATCATGCTGTTCCAAATTTCAACTTGATAAGTGTAGCAACTAACAAAACCGATGGAAATAAACACCACAAAAACAGCTAACAATTTTAAAATATAGCATTTAGCTTCTTTCATTGCCTGGCAATGCTCATGTAAATTACCAGTTCTTATTTCTTGTGTGACTGTTTCTAATGAATTTGTTTCAGATGGCCTGCAGCAGTCTTCTTATGACCTGCTAATTTATTGCGAAAATTAACAGGTCGGTTCCAATGAATTTAATAAATCTCACAGTACTTTTTCTACTGGTTTCTGTAGTTTCTACCTTTTCTGTTTTACTTTAGCTATAAAGGCACCAAGTAGGCATATAAATACTATTTCAAAGTTGTGCTTATTATACTGTATGTTTTTCAAGCAAGCTTCTTAAGCTGTAGTGCCTTTTGTTGGACTATAGGGGGCAGTACAAAAGTAGGAACCACTAGTCTTCATGAAGGACAGAGAAATCTAGTATCATCAGTTGGCATCATCATTCAGGTACATTGTTGTGCTCTACACTTGTTCATGGATTTATGTTCAAAATATTGTCACATGACTGCTATTGTGGTGTAGAGTGGTCCAGTGAGAATGACATTTAAATACCTATTAGATGTTAACAGTTTATACATTTGGCTTATTACGTGGCAGTTCTCTAGAATAAAGAGCAAGTTGAGAAAATGTTTCACTCCCTTCCTCCATTTTCCTAACAACATTAACTTAATAAATAACACTGTACCTGGAAAAAGAACCTCAGAAAGATTGGATTTGAATCTTGACTCATGTCCTCTGCCATAATGTGAGAAACACAGTGGATCAGTAACAGAGTAATGCCGCCAACTGACTGAAGACGCTCACAACGTATAAATAGTGTTTTACTGATCTGCTGAAATTAAATTGAAATATTGAAAACTACAAGTTATGAGAAAGCTTGAGAAAGGAAAAATACCTTATACTCTACAATAGATGATAGATAGACAAATAAAGCATTAAAAAGAAAAGTTGCCCAGAACTACATAAGTCATACAGTTACCCTGTCACCTAATGTACAAAGCAAAAAATAATCTAATCATTTTCTGACAGATGTATGTATATTTTTTATTTAGATCTGAAACCTACTTAATAAAGGAAGTTTTAAGTACATGACCAGCCCGTTTGTCATTAAATTTGTTTAGTTTTCTGTTTTTTCTCACTTCACCAGGTGGTATGTTCCTTTCTCAGCTTACACTTTGACTAGACCACCAATAAGTTCATCCTTTGCTAAGATATACACATTTTAGCATTCAGTCTGCAACTTGGCATTCTACAGTTCTTGAGCAAACTGACTTGCTGCAACTTTAATTAATAATACAAAAGGATCCTGCCTAAACAAAGAAATGCATCTCAGCACACGTTTCTTGGAAAAATCATATGCAGTCATCTTCCATCATGTTTACTATTTTATATTCAATACATTTGTTCTGTCATTCTGTATGATACACCTGTCTGCTAAGTATCTATATTTCTATGACTTCTTTTACTAGATCAGAAGCTCCATAATTAGGCACTTCTTTCATTTTCTCAGTTTTCTTTCATATTCCAGTTTTTGCCTTCTGTATCAATTTTATACTATTATTTTAAGGTTATCTGTGGCTCTGTTGACTGTTTTTTTTCTTTATTTACATTTTATATATGTTTATATAATGTTTGCTTGCTGTCATATCTTATGAGGTATACTCTCATCTAAGCCTGAAATGGTCCATTGCAAGCACTCTGCTCCAGTTAATCAATCTCTCAATCAGTTGATAACTAATTAAATAAATAAGTATGTGATTGAGTGTTTCAGTATAATTACATAAGGAACTTCTGAGTTCTATCCTTCTGTACTACGAAGGAGAGATACATAACTTTTGACCACTCTAACCTTGCATCCAGCAACCCGAGGTAGTCACTGATACTACTATATGGGCAAAAAAAGCACTGGGCCAATAAACCAGATATTTGAAAATTCAATTGGCCTGTGCATTACAAAGACACCATTCACAAACCATATACATATGTGAGATAAATTTAGGGATGTGCACAAACCCGGTAGATTTTTAAAGCATATTAATTTATAATTTAAATTGTAGTAATTTCTAAATTAAATGACAAGTGTACCTCGAGGATTGCTGCTAATGACTGTTACTCTAATGCCATCATAAGATGGGTTCTGCGGTAGCAACATTTCCAGTTCCAACTTGCTTTGGAAAACACAATAGTTCATTTTCTCTCTTTATTCCTGTTTATTCATGCAGGCGTACTTCTGTCAGCACATTATATGCAGCATGAGGGCACTTTTCTCTATAGCTGTTGGTCTAGTCACTTAGGAATAAATGTCATTTGAGTTCATTGTGCAAATAAAATGTTCCACTAAGTTACTTAGTCTTCGATTAACATCTTTTATATGCAAATTGAAAACTTTCTTTAACTGACAACTACTTAATTGATTTAATTGAAAATGAAAAGTTTTGCTGTCACAGTTCAGTGAAAACCTCAAACTGAAACCACATTGTTTGGCAGAACAGAATGACAGGTTTAACACCCTCCACCATGCAACTTTCAAATAAAAATACTCAGATTGCTTTGTAGGTCATGAAAGTGAAACAAATAATGCTTTGATATGTGTTAAGTAAATTAAAGTCAGTAAAATGCATTTCAACAATATGCTTCATTTAGTATATCAGTTTATTTCTGCTATTAAATCCAGTTAAGGTACAATCAGAATATTGCTGTAAGATCAAAAGTAACTTACTTCATAGAAGAAGGACTTACAAAAAGCATTTCCATTATAGTCATTTAAAGGTAATCCTGATGCAACTTGGAGCTTGACATTTGGAGCCTACAGAAAGGAAAATATGCAATTTGAACAGATGTCTTGGTTTTGCAACTGTCTAGTGAAAATGATTGTGAAGTACAGAAGTTGAAAGACTAAGTTAATACCTACTTATGACCTTGCAGAGCATATAACATTGTACTACTATATACAATATGATAAAATGGTAAAGCAATCTAAAGAAATAGGTTATTTTCAAAGATGACCTAGGTACTTCAATGATTCTTTACCTATTTTCTGAACTCAAGACACCAGACTAGAATGTGGACCATAGTCCAAATCACCGCATATGTACAGCATGTAAATCTTTTTATATTTTGTTATAGAATAAAGCTCTGCATGTCCATGCAAGTGGATGTGACCTCCCACATAGCTACTCATATAACTGACTATATAGTTTCTGCACATCGAAATAGAAGTAAGCCATTTCACACCAATCCTTTAAGCAGATTATATTTTTGATCACTTGGTTATAAATACAATATGTGTACAGAGATCTTGAAAAATTAAATGGCTCCATTTTTGGTCTCGCTAATTGGTTGGGTATTAATAGGTCTACTTCAGGTCTACGTTGTTAGGAAAATGACAAAATAATGACCCTTATACATAATTGTTTTCTTTGGTGTGCACCACATAAAATGTGATTTCTTTTTTTACTGTCCACAGAACCTTATGGATCATTTCTCTCTGCACCCAATTGTCACATTTGTTTCATGGTTTACAAGCCGAGCATCTCTGGGTTAACTGATAGCCCTACTGGCCATTTATTCATGCCCATGGGAGGGTGGCCTAATGGTTAAGGTATTTCCCTTGCAAACACAAGGTGCAGGGTTTGAGTCTCACAAGCAATAATTGGCTAGGCTTAAAATGGCTCAAAAGGGCAGTTAGCCTAGTACTAATCTATGAACCTATAAGTAGCCCTACCAGCTTATTCATTTTCCAGTGGTGAGTGCTGGATGGTAGAGTGGTGGGCAATGGAGCAGCCCACTCACCCACTGTAGAATACACCCATCTCTCTCAGTAGCTCCCTGAACTCAGCTGCTGCTTTGAATTACAGGCAGCATGCCTGCACATGTTGGCTGCCCTGGCTTCCATGAGTGTGCACTCATGCAACTTTTACTTTACAGGCCTATGCCCATGGATGGAACGCCTAGTGGTCCTCCTAGGTATCACACCAGTGGGTATGCTAGAGGTGCCTCCATCACTCCTCTCACATATGTGAGATGGCAGATTCTGCTCACTTCCATCCTCTATTGCAAGAAGCATTGGGACCCCATGTCACACTTGGGTCACCTGGCCCATAGCCAGGGCTTTATCCATCTCTGTCCTCAAAGATGGCTATGTAAAATATATTTTTATTTCTTCAATGACTCTGATGTGGAGCATTTTTTGAGAAATTTTACAGTAAAGAAGCTAGTTGATGGTGAAGTACCCAAAACCTGTATGCAAGTTAAGACTAATGGAATAAAAGAAATGAAGTTGTCGTATAAAGCTGTGGCCCCAAGCACGTTTTATTAGCATGTAACACACTAGTTTTTTTTTTTAATTTTAAGACACTACACTTAGCTAAACTTCTAAATTATTAACGTTATCCTTTATTTGCATTAAAATAATTCTTTGTAAATTCATCATGCTCAGGTGTACAATTTAAATATATATGATTTTTTTAATGTAATAAAAGTAATTGTGGCTTAAATTCTTAAGTGGTTTTCAAATGATTTTGCATGAATTTATCAATGGCTCTTTTAGGTAGAAACGCATTTCCTTCATACTTAGCCTTTTACTTGTCTAATTCATTACAAGAAGCTGTGTGTTATAAAATGAGTGACAATCTATGACTAAATAAATGAAAACAACATTAAAGTTTCATGGTCATACTTCCTATTATCGAGGTCAGACATTGGGTTATTAGTTCACCAATAATGGAGAACTCCTAAGCCATCCATGTTTTTATCATATAATTGAATTAATCACAGTTCAGTGTTATCTAAGACAGCATCGTATGTATTACAGTGATACTTTTTGCCTCAATGCTTGGGTTGCTAAGAATACATTTGTTTGATGGTATACTGAGACAGCTAGCCTACATAGTCTGCCCTTTCAGCTGGCTTAACAGCCTGCTTTCCCTGTTCCCCACTCTTGAATTATAATAATAAAGATGAAAACAACTAAAGAGTTTTGAATTAGTTGCATGCAGACATGAGTGAAACGTATTAAATTCTCCCGAGATGATACCTGCTAACTTACATTTATGTGCTCATTAAGAAACTTTATGATAAATATGCCATGTTGATAAATTATGTATTCTCTTGCAGGAAGAGAATTTGTATGAAGTGGTACTAGAGCTCCTTCACAGGTCCACTGGGCATCCAATAAATCTATGAAAGGTTTGACATCTGCAAAGAAACAGACATAGGTTTAGTTTGTTATTTCCAAAGCAGTGGTTTATTTTTTAATTATTTGCTTAATTACATGCACTAATTCATAAGAAAAAAACAGGCCAATGCTTACATGCGCTTGAATTTTGTGCTTGTATTTACTTCTGCACTTAAACTATTAAGGATACACATGAATAGCTTGCTCCATTACTTGCACTGTGCTTGAATACATATTGGATATAATTAATGTCTGTGCTTATGCTGCGACTGGATGTATGTATGATCCCAGATTATTTCCTGTTACATTTCATTTTGTTCAATAAATACAAGGTATGCTAATCAAACTGGGACAAAGGTTAGGAAAATTATCCTAAAATCAATGAACATGACTGGCACTATGACAACATGAAATGTTTGGTTTGTGTTGATAGATGCATGGTTATTCAAACTTGGATTACCAAAATCAAACTGGTGATTCTGGAATTTTCCCTAAATTAAATATAACTTGCTATGGGATGCTGTGCTTTTTCAGTTTATATATTTAATTTATTGGGGTGGCGGTCACGGTGGTTCAGCGGTTAGCATTGCCGCCTCACAGCAAGAGCTTCTCCGGTTCAGTCCTCAGCTGGAGTGCCTTCTGTGCGGAGTCTGCATGTCCTCCCTGCGGTCTTGTGGGTTTCCTCCAGGTGCTCCAGTTTCTTCCCACATCTCAAAGACATGCTGTAGGTGGATTGGACACTCTAAATTGGCCCTAGGTTTGAGTGCATGCATGTGTGTGTCTTCTGTGGAAGGTTGGGGGCCGGGCTGGCAACTCAACACTGTAAAACTCCACTGCCAATTATGAGTAGACAGGTGATCCGCTGTGGCGACACCTAACCAGGAAAATCCAAAAGAAGAAGAAGAAGACTGGGGGAAAAGAAGGCTCTGATTCCTCACACAAGTGTTCTACCTGATGCAAAAAACTGGAGACCTAGCTTGAGTAAGCCAAGATTTTAGGCAACTGTACTTCAGTATTTACTTGTAGATTTCTACAAGTGTCTTTATCATTTTGGGCATCAAACAAGTAAAAGAATGAAAGGAATGCACCATAACTAATAAATATAATTTATATTATCTGCTAATATTTATATAGAAAAGGTTTTATCATTATTATAAACATCACACATTTCACTATTATTATTTTTGCTTTTATTTTTAATATAATGAATAATGGTGGACATTATATTCCAATCTCAGAAACTATCTGGGAGTAGGAGTTGATAAATGTGTATGCCACTGTTCTTTTTCATTGTGAAAATTATAAAGTGATGTCATGGCAACTTTAAGAAATTTTCAGGGTACATTATACAATAAACAAATGAAACCTGTGAGTAGTTTTGATGGAGCCTTAGGCACTACAGGTGATTCACTGGCTCTTGCCAAAATATGTCAAATGTGAAAAAAAAGTAGGTAGACCTATCCCTTTGTTCATGGAATCTACACAGCCATGTGTCCTCTCCACAAAAGACAACAATGCCACAATAATATAGCTATACACAGCATCATATACATCACACAAGCAGTCACCTACATCAACCAAGCTGCTATATCCTGGTATCTGAATGAAAAAAAAAAAAAGACTTTATCACTGCTTTGAAAGTCAGAGCACCACAGTATGAAACACAGTAGAAATGGCGAACATTTGCAGTGCCATTTGACACTTTTTGCATGACCTTTGCTTCCCAGACCAGTACAGTGTCAGTGTGGCAGTGGTGCAGGTCATTGTGCTGGTGAAGCACTGTTTACTGGATCTAGGGATGCTGGTGACCTTAATCAGCAACTTGGTCAGGTATAAGCAGGCAATAACTTCTATAATAGAACGGGTGCCTCACAGGGTCGCTACAGCTGTTTCTTGAAATGACTGTGCAGAAGTTACAACATAATCATATTCTCCTTTTCACATCAGGTAGACACTTTACATACGGTATTAGCAGCTGCAGCCATTATTGTAAAACACTCAAGCAAAATGTCAGCCAGTGAGTCAAGCTTCAAATGTTAATGCATCTCAGATAGAGCACCTTAGTGAGCTCCTCTACACATCTGGCATGGAGAGCATCTGGCAGGTAGAACTCTTCAGTGAGTGCCATACACAACAAGCAGGTAGAACTCCTTAGTTGGTGTGGCTACGCTTCAGGCAGGTAGAACTCCTTAGTATTGCTGAACATCAGGCAGGCACTTTAGTGAGTGCCGCTACTCATCAGGCAGGTAGAGCATCTTAGTGAGTGATGCTATGCATCATGCGGGGTAGAACATCTTAGCAAGTGCCACTATGCATCAGGAAAACAGAAGTCCTTAGCGGGTGCTGCTACACATCAGGCAGACAGAAGACCTTAGTAAGTGGCACTTCACATCAGAATGTGTGTACATGAGGACCATCCCCAGGGAAAGTGAATATGCACAGCATGCTGTTGCCATGCAGTGGAATGATATTCACACTTTTTTTTGGTCACTGGGTACAAGCCCAAAGTTTCTTCAAGGAACACAGACTCTGAGAATTCTGGATAAATAAACATTTTCATTGACCCATTTTTCCTGAAATACTTGTCATTTGATAGATTCCTTTTTTTGATGTATGGAGCTATATACACTTCTGTCTGTCCAACCATCTATCTATCTGTCCAACCATCCATCTATCTATCTATCTATCTATCTATCTATCTATCTATCTATCTATCTATCCATCCATCCATCCATCCATCCATCCATCTATCTATCTATCTATCTATCTATCTATCTATCTATCTATCTATCCATCCATCCATCCATCCATCCATCCATCCATCCATCCATCCATCCATCCATCTATCTATCTATCTATCTATCTATCTATCTATCTATCTATCTATCTATCTATCTATCTATCTATCTATCCATCCATCTATCTATCTGTCTATCTATCTATCTATCTATCTATCTATCCATCTTTCTATCTATATACACATAGATACACACATATACACACTCACGCATACACAACTGTATCTGTAGGATGGCAATTCAGAACAATAAGACTGCTTACTCTGCCTCCTTCCTGTGTGACCTACATGTATGTGGTGTGGTTGTACAAGAAGCTGACACTTGTGGCTGTGCACATATGGAACCCCTGTAAGGATACTCCAGTACACACTGTCACCTCTAACTCCCCAGTGTGCCCTTAAACATGGCTTGTGTGAAGCCCACCCTTCATTTCTTCAGCCGTGTGAAACTTTGTGTGTTATATTCCCCATCTGTACAGGTACACATGTCTGCCTATATCACTGCTCTTGGTTACCATTTGGGCACCCCGATGTCCATACCATATCTGTTGCCTCTACTGTCTCCTATCCTTGTTGACCCCTGTATTGTTGTGTATATCAGAGCCAGTCGTTTGTCATCAGTAGCCTATTGATCATAGACATCATTGGTCTCTCAGTATGGTCTCATTTTGGTCTCATTTTCGTAGGAGAACTCATTTCCTACATTGCAGGGATGGAAGGCAAAAATTAAACAAATACAGCTGGTCTGAGGAGAATGTCTTTCTATGGGCACTCAGGATCCCTGCACAGTTCTTGCTGGGGAGAGGTCATGCTTATCAGACTCTATGAGACTGTGTGTGTAGAATACAGTGGTCCATAGCATCAATGTTGTGAATGGGTGAGAAGGTATGACACAGCAGTGATGGAAGCGTATCAAAGAAATAATAAGGCAGACCCCACAGAAGGAATGCTGCATACTGGCGACCAAGTCAGCAATGCAGGGAGGCACTCTCACTGCAAACCTCATTAATGGTGAGCTTTCTTGTCATCCCCTCATGGAGAGGGTGAGGGCATGAGTATAATATCTAGATGAGTTGACATAGGTTCTGGGAGTGGCCAAAGCCCTGTGTATATCATAAGAAGAACAACTAGGTTAGTATCCATACCAACATTTTTATACAAAATCTTTTTACATGCAGACTGAAGAGAGAACACAAATACCATTGCATATGTTCCCTATAGCTATGTCTGGTGTTTAGGCATACAGAACACCAGCACTGGTATGTGCTTGTTTTATTTCTGCATGTTTGCGCTCGCCATTTGTAAGCACATCCCTGGGCTTCACATGTCATAAAGGTAGACACATTCACCATGATATGCCCTATATCATGTATTTACAGGCCACACCACTGCTACGTTGACACCTGTAGAGACTGGGGAACTTCAATAATCATTGAAAGATTATTTTTTGGCACAGTGACAGCTTTTTCTTTGAAAGGCACTTTCAATGAATGGGAGGTGTTGCACTTTCTCCACTGTTGTGTGACCTTCAAGTTGTTACATATACATTAAGGGTTTATGGGGTGGTTGCTGCAAAAACAAAACAAACAAACAAAAAAAAGCTTTAAAATGTTGCTGAAAGTTTTTTCAGTGATTTACATTCTTGCGCCCTGACAAATTATCATGAATCCCAAGACTGCAAGCTGAAGTCAGCACCTATATAAGTTATGATGATGATGCTAACATGCAGGTTCATAGGTGTTTACTAGGCTAATGACCACAAGGGCCTTTTTAAGCCTAGCCATGCATCCCAAATCTCTGACAAGTTCTGATACACTTGATAAGTTTTGTAGATGAAACATTTACAAGCAGTGGCCTGAGAGATGAACCATTTACAGGTTGCCCGCATCCACTAGAGACATAGGTGCCAAACCAGGGATGAATTTCCTATTCCCGATCCAATTGTCCAAGTTGCACTTGAATTGGGTTAGGTAGGAACTCTACTTCACATGGATGGGGTGCCTGTTCCATAGATGAGGTAGACTCTGGGGTACATACCTGTCTCTCCAGCAGGTCCTGTTTATATCATAGGCAAGGTTTAAGTGTTTGGAATGGGTAATTCTGGTGCTGTTTGTTTTGTGGTTTTGTAGGAGGTTCACCATAGTTGGGTCTGACAATGTCTTGTATGCCAGGCATAGATCTCCCCTCAAAAGCCTGTAGGAGACAGAATACAGGGATAGGGTCTTGAGGCAGTCTGTCTAGGACATTTTATTTGCTCCTTATATTCTTTTAGTGAGGAACCTTTGTGGACGTTCCAGTTGTTAGATATGCCTGGTTAGGTGCATACCAAAGGGGGCATTGTACTCAGTGATAGGTCTGATGAATGCTGAATATAGTGGTACAATGACTTCCTTGGACTTAGATGCCATACCTTTGTTTATAAGTTGTGCAACATAGAATGATTTCCTCACTACTGCAGACACATGATGGTCAAAGGCTAGATTACTATCTATGTGTGTCAATAAGTCCCTGGCTACTGGGTCAACTCTAAAGGGTGTGTTGCCAATATGATAGTTATCAGTGGAGGATGACTTCCCAAAGGATACTATTATGCATTTCTTGGCATTTAGTTTTAGTCCATGAATCTGACACCAGTTGTCTGTCTGTGTTAGCCCCTCCTGGAGAACACTGTGTTAGTGTGGGATTCAATGACAGCTCTTAATTTGCAATATTCTGCAAATTTAGTCAGCCAGAGACCACTGACATTTGCCTTGACTTCAGTGAAGTAAATGCCAAAAAGGAGCAGTCCATGGACCAATCCCTGAGGGACTCCACTTGTGAATGTCCTCTTTGTAGAGGTGGACTCCCCAATTCTAAATTCCTGGGTCCTGTCTGTGAGCCAGTTGGCTATCCACCAGCTGATATACAAGTTTGTACCTAACCTCTTGAGTTTGTCAACAATGCCTGAGTGGGGTATTGTGTCAAATGCCTTGGCCAGGTTAAGGTAGGCAGTGTGAGTCATTTTCCTTCATCCATTGCTTTGGATACCTTTTCAAAGAAGTCCACCAGGTTGAGTATGCATGATTTGCCCTTGACAAAACCAAACTGGGTTCGGTCCACTGTCTGGAGGTTTACTATTTCTCTATCAAACATTTCCATGATAATTATTTCCATGGCTTTACAAATAAGACTAGTGAGACTTATGGGTCTGTAGTTTCCAGAGTCTGTAGATGGCCCACCTTTGTACAGAGGGATGACTGTTGCCGTTCATCATTCGTAAGGCATGAAGCCTGTATGGAGGCTACAGTTAAATACTAATTCCAGAGGCCCTGATAGGTCATGTTTCATACTATTATGAAGGCATATTGGGATATTGTCTGGGCCATTGATGCAGTGTTCTTGGTCATAGAGAGAGCATTAAGGACCTGTTCCTTAGTGATAGTAGGGGGAGTTATATTTGATGGTATTTCCTGAGGGAAGGTTGAGGGGAGAGAGGTGTAAAGTTGGAGCTGAATTTATCATCCAGGAGGTTTGCTATATCTTCGGGCTCATTACAGGTGGCTCCATTTGCAATGAGCTCTGCATACAACTGAGTATTGCCGTTGAGGTTGCGGACATAGCTAAAGAATGCTTTGTTATTGTCCTTGGCCTGGGAGGCCAAACATATCTCAAATTTGGCTTTAGTAGACTTTATTTGTCCTCTTAGTTTGTTTAGTTTGATAACAGTGCTTTTAGCCTGCTGGGTGCTTCTCCTCCTCATTTCTGTCATGATTTTCTTTCTTCTGTTATACAGGCTATTGATTTTGTGATTCCACCAGGGTGGCTTGTTTTTTGATGTGGATACAGCTGCCTCTATGCAGCTATTAACATGCTTATACAGGATTTTTGTGAACAGTTCTGCATAGGCAGCAGTATTCTCAGGGTTTATATGGAGGCTTGAAATTTTGCCAGGCTATCACATAATAGCAGGAGGTTAGCCTTACAGTAGTTCCTGAATATTTCAGGTTTAGCTGGGGGTTCGGGTTTTATTTTTACTTCAAATGAGACTATTTTGTGGCCTGACCTTACCAGGGAAGACATTGCAGTAGGGGGTGTGTAGCAGTCTCCCATATTAGTGAGGACCAGATGCAGTATGGTTGCATACCTGGTTGGTGTATTGACTATCTTTTCCGTGGAGTTTATGTTTAAAAAATCCAGGAATCTCTGTGCCTGTATATTTGGTGTCATATAGTTACCCATGAATATGGCATTGGGTTAAATGGTAAGTGTTTCTAATAAATTTAAATACATGGTATGGGTTTCCCAGCACATAGAGGTAGGCCTATAGCTTGCAAGGAAGTAGTATTGGATTTTGCCTATGGTGATTTGAACATGGAGCAGCTGAAGTGTATTGTCCTGTTTGACCAGCCTTGAAGTATATTTATTTTTGATGTAAATAGAGACACCTCCACCTTTAGTCCCTGCCTGTGAAGTAGTTAGTGTGGAAGGAAGGCATTATAACCTTGCACTGTTTGTATACCCTCCATAACTTTAAACCATTTCTCAGTGACCGCACAGATGTCCGCATTTTCTAGGGTGAAGAGAGCTTCTAGGGAATGGAGTTTTTGTGCAGACTCCTAGCACTGAGCAGTAATACCTTTAGATTTTCTTGGTTTTGATTTGCTATGTCGGAAGTACTTCCAATTTGGCATTGCCTAAAAAAGGCACTATGGGGAAGAAAATGTTTTAGCTAACATTCAAAAGCCTAGAGGGGAGAGGTACAGACCATCCCTGGCAAAGCAGAATGATCTGTTGACCATCTCCTGCTAATTATGAAAGTCAATCATCTTTTGTTCATATTGTGGCATCATCCTTGGAGAAGGTAAAATGATGCTCAATGCTAGGCTTATACCAGCCTGAGACACATATTCTGAAAGCTCTATGATGTCTCTCTTCATAAGTCTAGGGAGGTACATCTCAGGTCATTTACTCCCACATGGACTATGACTGAATCATATTGGTAATTGTGATCCAGTGACCTGAGTGCATGTGTAATGTGGTGGATCTTAGCCCATGATAAGCAACTGACCGTAACTTTCTCCTTACTCAGCCTGGTGAGAGGGACATCAGTGTTTCTCATAATGGAGTCTCCAATGACTAGAATGTTGGATTGTGTGGTGACTTATGGGCTTAGAGGATGAGGCTCCATGAGATGTAGCTCTGTGTTGATGTGGATGTTGCTCTGAAAGAGTGCATTTGGGGCTGCTGAGGGTATTTCTTATGTGTACTTTGTCTAGGAAGTCTTTGTGGTTTGGGAAGATTACATCTAAGTGCCTCAGTATATGTGGATCTTGGTCTACTTCTCTTCATTCAAAGTACATCACTTTGAAAAAGAGAAGTAGACCACACTTATGTGAAAGTGCACTTAACCGAAAGTGTACTTCAGCGAAGAACGGTTCAACGAACTGTTAAGAAACACTGAAGCCCAAAGCACTCTGCAGTGGGGAAAAGGGAATTTACCTGTTTCCCACCTGTAGTGCGATCTCAGAGTTGGTATATTTAAGTAGGGGGTGTTTGGGGGGTGCATGGGGACTTGTCTCCCTGCAAAAACATTGTTTTGGTGTTCCTGGTCGGTTCGTTGAAACGTTCTTCATGAAAGTGCACATTCGGTTAAGTGCACTTTCGCGTAAGTGTGGGTCTACTGTTCTTTTTTGAAGAAGTGTTTTTTCGATGAAGTACAGTAGATCCGTGGGTCTATATGTCTGTTTTAAATTGTGCATAATGGGTGCAGCATGTGTACTACTGACAACCTTATTGACAGTAGGAGTACTTTTATGTGAGAGCTTTGACTCCAGTGACGCTCTGTAAATACATCTCACACATACCATATCAGTTTGAGAATTAACTTGTTGTCAGTAAACATGAGGTAATTTCTACATTACCTCAGGATGTCTATATCCACTACCCTGGTAACTGGGACAGTGGAAAAGTTCATATCCGTGGCAACAGATCCCCTTTTTATTGATTAGACAGTTGGAGTGAGAATTTCAGTCAATGTCAGGAGTATCTGGTTTGCAACTATGGAGACAGTGCTTGTCACTGCAAGCTAGCTGTCCTGTGTGCAACTAGGTATTGGAGAAATTTCAATCATGCTTTTACAGGAAAAATGGCACTCAAGGTCTCTGAGTCTGTACAGGGCACTGCCAAACACATGAGGGAAAACTAATATGTGGACTCTGAAAATTTAAGGATGAAGTATTTAGGCATATATTCTGAAGCTAGAAGCAAATCAAGCAGTATTTACTGAAAAAAAAAAGAATTAGCTTGTCAAGAATGATGAAAAGAGGGAAGTTGCATGAATGGCTACTGCCCGGCTACTGCTAGTGTTGGTCTCACCACAGCTTCACTCTGCTGGGATACAATGCTCCTTTGCTTCTTCTCTCATCAGAAGCAAAATGTTAGCACCAATCCCAAGATGAGAAGCAGGCCACAGCCTGTTTGGTGATCCACAGTCTTGTCCCAGATGATGCAAGGGCCTGTAGGCTTGTTGTAGCCTTTTCCTGGTAGATGCCTTGAATAGCAACCAGACTATTCAGGAACATTAAGCACAGACACTCGCTGTCCATCCAGAAACAGTCATGAATCAATGCACTTTGCTCCTTCTCTCACCAGGAACAAAATATAGGCACAAATTCCAAGCTGTCACCTATGAAGCAGTTATTAGGCTTTCTGGTAATCAGCAGTCTCCAGGAAAAAAATGTCCCTGTGCACCTTCTCTTACCAGGAGAAAACAGAACCACTAATCCCAAGATGACTATTGAGAAGTAGAATGTGAGCTATCCAAAACCTGGTGGTCTTGCAATAGATGTTTAAAGGTAAGATGAAAAAAACTGGTTGCTATCCTAAATGCTGCAGTATACACTAAGCAATTAGATATGATGGACAGGGTAAGTAAGCTATCAATGTGGAGAGCCACTCATTTTAAAATAGCAAGATAGATTGGAAGGGGGTGGGCACTTTGTATTCTGTTACTATGGAATATAGCAGGATGGCCAATAAATTTAAACAGTTAAAGGGGAGTAATTTCACAAAATGATAATTTTGTGCTTACTCACACCAGCCAATGAAAAGAGGGATGGAAGGCACTGCATATAATGTGGGCATGACTCCACTATAGAAGGCACTGCATATAATGTGGGTATAACTCCACTATGGAAGGCACTACACATAATGTGGGTATAACTCCACTATAGAAGACACTGCATATAATGTGAGTATAACCCCACTATAGAAGGCAATGTATCCAGTGGTGGTACAACCTCACTATGGAAGACACTGCAGCCAATGTGAGCATAACCCCACTATGGAAGGCACTGCATGCAATGTGGGTATAAACCTTACTATGGAAGGCCAGAATATAATGTTGGTATAACTGCACTATGGAAGGCACTGTATATAATGTGGATATAACTCCACTATTGAAGGTACTGCATATAATATGACTATAACCACACTATGGAAGCTTATCAGGAGTTTCTAATGTCACCTATGGTTAAAGCCTACCCCCTCTATGTGTTCAGTGATTATACTCAATCATATTTGCAGGGCCATAATCTGGGGACAGTTTGCAGATATCTACACTGCGGTAGAGATGACTGGTATATTGCATGACTTTCATGAGGATGTGATCCAGCCATGCCATTGCCTCCAGAAGGCAACTGAGTCAAGAGATACTTTCTTGATAAGTCTCATGAGGGTTGTGATGGAACACATTTCCTCCATGTCCACCTCGATGTAGAGGATAGCAAGTGCCCAAAGATTTCCTTATTCTGAAGGATCATCAGTGGCTCTAAGCATAAGGAGAGATGGGATGGTCACATAAGGAGACTATCACAGGGAGCAGGGTCAACACCAACAACTGTATGGGTATCACATGGTATTCAGTAGCTGGCCATGACATACAGCCTCCACAGTTATGATGTCATGATCACATTCTACCAACCCACATAGTGGGTAGCCATGAACCTGTTGTGAATGTGCACATAGGCAATCCCTGTCAGCATACTCCAGGAGAATGACACTTTGATAACAGATTCCTTGACAGCAGATGCCATAAATCTTCTCTTCCACCAGTAGTGCCACATCAGTGTCTTGGTGGGCCACTGATCCCAGTATCACAGTAGCCTCATAGCACAGTCATGCACTGTTTCCATCACCCAATCCATTAAGGATATTATGTATGAAAAAGATTTCCCTGACTCCATGAGACCCATATCTCTACCTCCATTAACCCCTTTAAGCTTCCCCAGGTCGTATTGACAGCTGAGTGCCATTGTATCTCTAGGCATCTGTGCAAATAATGATGGCTTTGACTTATACCACTGTCCCACCCACCAGTGTGGTGTAAGTGGAGATGTCTGTGCACAGTGTAACTCAATCATGCACTGTCCAGCATAATCTTTGCATAACAAAGAGATACTGTGTACTTATCAGTGATATTGGGCTGAACAAACTGTTGCCACTTCACCTACCCTGCTCTGTACTGTGCACAATACTGCTTAATTGTAGCTGCACTGCAAATGTTGATTGCTTCCTTTCAGCAATGCTAACACTGCTTTTAAAACATGTTGATATAGTGACTGTGAAAGGTCCTGATGTTGCAGATATAGAGGTTTCCAGAACAGAGGCCTGTACTGCCTGATTCTTGGCTAATCAGGACAGGTATAGCACACTACAAAGATCTTGCAGGCTGTCATAGGGGCATGCTACTTGTCAGTTGATGAAATGGTAGCCCTTGCAAATGGTATATTGATGTCCACTGATGCCAGGTAGGTCCTTAATTTTCACATGTGTGAAATCTATAGCTCATAGTACTTTGAGAAGTTGGCACTTTCATAGAAGTCACTTATGCTGCTGGCTGTTTACTCTGCTATGTTTGGAAAACAAGTATGCCATATAAAGGAATTTATCCAGGAATGTCTTGGGTATTCATTAAGCTGAGACCTGCAATATACACAGAGCCCCATATTTCTCTCTGAAAGGTCTCTGTAGCTGCAGTTCTGAAAACTTTTCATACTTTGGCATCCACTAGTATAAGAAGGCTATCTGTTAAATTGCATTCTTCCATATCTAGTCTGTTGGCCATACATGTCACCCATGTAATATCTCTGTTCACATTAAACCAGTCCATCAATGCTGGTCAGTTAAACATTTGCACACTTTACCCAATGCTATGTAGTGCCCCTGGATGGAAACCTGCAGAGCATACAAATATCAGATGATGCTGTACAACAGCTGTTGTTGATCCATGCATTTTCACCAAATGCAAATCTGCAAGATTCTGGGTACTTTTTGCCTTTATACTGACAGACAACAACTGGTGTGTTTTCACTGATGACAGCTATGTATGAAGTCCTGCACTCATTAGCCTTCATTTACATCTAGTTCTACACTTATTACTCAGTGCGTATTGCTTTCTGTATCGCTATACCGTAATTTACATTTTCCTCTTCCTAGTCCCGCACCTTTCAGCTCATTGCTATATAGTGCCAACTGATTTTGTGGATTAATACGTAGTAGCACATGCTTACTTTTGGCACAATAGCATGCGGCATACTGTAAAACAGGATAATGCATACCAGCCTACATCTCCAATTTTATTACCTTAGGTTGAATGTAAAAGTATTTGTTTAGTGTTCTATTTATTCAACACATTAAATAATATTTGATATATTTTTGCTGATTAATTCCTTTTCCAGCCATTTACAAGAAAGTTTTAATCTCCAAGAAATAATACATTTGAGATGTATTAAGGGTGGAAGTTGGGATATTGATGAGCTTCTTAACACTAAACTGTCTACAGTCTTGATGAGCTTCTTAACACTAAACCATGGAAAAGGAAGGAGAGATACAGCGATCTTTATTTGTATAAATTAAATTAAGCTTTTGGCTTTTAACACACATTTCAACTGTCCAGATTTCATAGGTTCTTTGGTGTGCACTAGGCTAATGGCCCTGGAGCCTTTGCAAGCCTAGCCCATAGAAGTGCCCTGGCATTGTGCCACCCGTTGTTAGTTCCCAGTGCTTCTATCAAGAAGAGCCACTGGATTGACCCTGGGGTGAACTTTCTATTACCCATCCACTCATCAAGATTTCTCTTGAAGAGGGTCAGCGAGGTGCTCTGCTTGACATGTATGGGAAGTCTATTCCAGAGCATTGGCAGTCTCTGGGTGAGGAACCTGTCCCTCCAGCATGTTCTGTTGATTGTGGTAATGAGGTTGAGGTCTCTAGAGAGTGTGGTGTGGAGGGATTGGGATTTCTTTAGATGTAGCATTTCTAACAGAGCTGGGTCAGACATGGCTTTGTAAGTCAAGCAGAGATCACTTCTAAATAGGTGATATGAGCAGAGAATAGCTGGAGTCTTTTGAGTCTGTCCATGTAGGACATGTGTTTAATGCCTATGATCCTCTTCGTGAGGTATTTCTGTAGCCTCTCCAACTGTTGCAGGTGTCTAGTGAGGTACATGCCAGGGCATGGCATTATACTCAATAATTGGTCTAATGAGGGAAGAGAGAGAGAGATGATGACCTCTTTCTTCATGGATGCAAAACCCTTAGTAATGAAATGTGCCACATAGAAGGACTTTCTGACCACAGTGGCAATGTGGTGGTCGAAGGAGAGGTTGCTGTCAACCTGCATCCCCAGATCTCTTATAATGCCTTCAGTGTTCAGTGAGCTCCCATCGATGTGGTAATTAGTGGGAACTGAGTTTTTACCAAAGGGGATGATGATGCATTTTTTGGCATTAAGCTTAAGGCCATGGTTTCGACATCAGTCATTGGTCTCAGTGAGGCCTTTCTGTAGGATATCTGCATCACTTGGGGAGTTAATAATGCCTCCCAGCTTGCAATCATCTGCGAACATGGTCTGCCAGAGTCTTTTTGTGTTGGCCTTGTCTTCTGAGAAGTAGATGTCAGACAGGAGAGGACCCAGGACCGATCCCTGTGGGACTCCACTCATAACTGGTCAGCAGTCAGACTTGGAGTCCACTACTTTCACACTGTGATCTCCCTTTCACAAAGCCAAATTGCTTGGGGTCTAGAGTTTGGAGATTTCCTATATCTTTGTTAATCAGGTCCATGATGATGCACTACATAGCTTTACATATCAGACTCATCAGGCTAAAGGGATGATAATTCCCAGGATCTGTAGTCGCTCCTCCTTTATGGAGAGGGATGACTGTGGCGGTGCACCATTTGGTAGGGACAAAGCCTGAGGTGATGCTGTGACTGAACAGGGTACACAGATGTGGTGCCAGTTCACTTTGTAGTTCATGTAGAACACAGCCAGGGATATTATCAGGTCAATTGGAAGCTGTGTTCTTGGCCTTGGACAATGCAGCTTTAACTTGTGCTGCAGTAATGCTGGGTGCCTGGCATTCTTCTGGGATTGTGAATGGTCCTTTAGGGTGGGAGAGAGGGGTAAAGTTGGCACTCAATTCTGTCAGCCAGTATGTTGGCAATATCTTTTGGCTCAGTATAGGAGGTACCATTGTGCAGTAACTTAGAGCAAATCTGGGTATTGCCATGGAGGTTCTTGATATAACTATAGAAGGCTTTGTGATTTTTTTTTAGTGTCTGTTGCAATTCTGCCTTCATAGCTGGCTTTGGAGGATTTGGTGACAGATCTCACCTTTTTGTTGAGGCTAATAAGGGAGTTGTTCCAGTCTTGGGACTTCACCTTTTTCTGCAACAGTTTCTTCCTTCTGTTGTGGAGTTTATTAATTGCAGGGGACCACCAGATTGGCTTTCTTTTTTTTGGAGGAAAGTGTCTTGGTTCTGTTGGATGTTTCGTACAGTGCACTGGTGTATGATTCGGCAGTCATGCAGCTATTTTTCATTGGCATCGGTGGCATGAAGTCAGCAACCTCTGTTTTTAGGAGCCCAAAGTCAGCATTGGAGAAGTTTTCAAGGTGGTTACCTTTGTGGGCCGTGTGGGTGAGATGTGGATTTCTATGGTGATTTGTTTATGGTCGGATCTGACCATGGAGGGATTGACTATTGGTGTAGAGCAACGATCACCCATGTTAGTAATAACCAGGTCAATGATGTTGCTTCCTCTCTAGCAGGGGTCAGAATGAGCTGGTCCAGGGCATTGGAACTGATTAATTCCAGGAAGCGTTGGGCCAGTGTATTGCTGCTTGAGTAGTTTTCCCAATTGATGGAGGGGTAGATGAAGACTCCTAGTATGAGAATGTTGGGTTGGACCTTGATAGATTCCAGGGTGCTTAGGAACATGGAGTGAGAGTATAGGGACATAGTTGGGGACCTATAGCAGGCTATGATCTGGATTGCCGTCTTACCCAATGTTAGTTGTACCTGAAGTATCTAAGATGTGTTATGCTGGGCTACTAGTCTGGAGGTGAGCATATTCTTTATGAATATGGAGACACTGCAACCTTTGGAGCTTCTGTCCATGTTTTGGGACTGAAAGGTGTGGAATGAGTTATAGCCTGGTAGCACAGGGGTGCTTTCTGCCACTTTAAACCAGGTCTCTGTTACAGCACAAATGTCGATGTTTTGCATTTTCAAGAGTGCTTCGAGTGAGTGCATCTTGAGATTTAGACTTCTAGTGTCGAGCAGCATGATCCTCAGATTGCATTTATTTATAGCTGTTATGGTGGAAATTTGGTCTTTGGAACACCACCTAAGAAAACCACTATAGGGTGGCAAGAGCCTTAGCCAGTACCTGGAAACCAGGTGAACAGATGCAGGCCATCTCTGGCAAAGCATCGAGGTCTGTCAATCATGTCATCCCAAGCAGACAGATACTGGATCCCCTTAGAATGACATGAGAAACTTAGCCAATTGTTGAAGTCAATCATTTTCTGTTTGTACTGTCGTATCATTCTGGGGACAGTAGGATACTGCTCAGGGCAAGGGTCATACCTGCCTGGGCCACATAATCGAGAGCTCCACCATGTCTCTTTTCATGTAGTCCAGGGAGGTGCATCTCAGGTCATTCACACCCACATGGACAATGACAGAGTCATACTTGTACTTGTTGTGGAGGGACCTGAGTGCATATGTTATGTGTCAGATTCTGGTACCTGATAGACAGCTGACTGTTACTTTCTCTGTGTGCCTCACTATTGAGTTACCTATGATTAGTGCATTTGGCAAGGTGTTTTAGCCTTAGGGGCTTAGCTTGAGGAGCACACTGTGGAGGTGAGCAATGTGTCCTGTGGTTTGTGCTGTGTTGTGGTGGTATAATGCATTTCTGTCTTGGAGGTCTCTGCTGTTTGTGTAAATTTCCATTGAGAGCTTCTGCGAAGGTGGGTGTGTGGTTTGTGTTTTTATGTGAGAGCTGTGATGGTGGGTGTTCTGGAGGACTATGTGTTCCATGTGGTGTGGCACAGGTGTTGACCTTCTCCTCTTGACCAGCTAGTCCGGTCTTGGCTGGAGAGTGCATAGCTTCCAATTTGGTGATATAAGTGCAGCTCTCACAAGTCTGAGTGTTGGGAGGTTAGAGGAGAGGGTTGTCTATGTATATGAGGCAGTTGCCACACTGCCTCAGAATGCCCAAGTGCACCATCTTAATAGGAGAAAGCACAGGAAACTACCATTTAATCATGTCAGGAGGGGTGATCATAACTGCTAAGTACTGGAGCTATTTCCGTGATGAACGACTAGTGCTGATGGCACTTAGGTGTGCTACAATAATTGCTACAAAACCTGTTGAAGTGCAAAGTGATTAGGCTATTTGAAGTGCAAGAGAGAAAGAACTAGCAAGATCTATGGGAAAAACTGAAGAGCAGACTTTCTGGCACCAGTAATAGTTTACCTCAGCTTGGCGCCACTACACGGAGCTTAAACTAGTGCAAACCCGCGCAAACGCGGGCTTTTAAACCAGAAAGTTGAAAGGGATAAAATAAACAAAAGGGATTGAAAAAAACAAAGTGTACAGATTTTTGTTTCATATTTTTGGTCTGTTCCTCATACAAATTGTGGTTTTCTGGCAAACGGTTGAGGATTAAAGTCACTAAACAATAGCATATTTCTGAGTTTCAGATTTCACAGCCTTTGTAAAATGCATGCTATTCTATCAATGTTTTATGTTTATAAACGCAATATTTAAAATCTATCCTTGATTTTTGGTCTTTGTCCCAGCATTATTTTTGGCTTTGCCCAGAATTTTTGTGCTAAGAGGTTGAGAGGTTTGCTTCTAATGAAACAGTGATCATAAAACCTTATAATTACTCAAACAAAAGCCAATTACACACAAAGATGTTTTTTGTGGAGGGCAAACACCCCCGCACCTCTCATGTGGAGAGATGCACACAGGCACCGCGGCTAGTTATATTTACCCATTCCCATACAGCACTATATCGGGGAAAAGGAATCCTCTAAGATAGTGTAATGTCACATGTTAGTGCTGTATCCTTGGAATTGTAGACTACGGATTAACAATAAGATAATCAACTATTTCTTGAAAAATGTTAAACCTGGCACTCAAAGTTCTTAACTGCCTTGGCAGTTTCAAAGTGATGATGAAGTAGGCTAATAGGCATTCCTTAACAAGATTTTACACAATCACCGGTATGATCAAAACTCGTAAACTAATACTTGAGATTTCTACTGTTAAAGAGGGTTTGACCTGCCAGGAACTTCAATGCATCCTACATCTATAGCAACTACATAACTTTAGTGCTAACATAACCAGTGGTCCTATAGATCATGCATCACTGATGAGAAGTGAGGTACCTTGACTATAAAACACTTACCTTATAAAACTCTTACCTGGAGACTTCTGTACTTGCTGCTTTTCTTTGCACTCAAGATTGTTTGTTTTCAATAACTGCAGGTTCCCTGTTGCAATGGACTTCAGCTGATCATCTATTTCATAAAGAAGTCTAAGAAGTGGAGAAAACTTGTAAAATTTGGCCCAGTCATCTGCTGAAAAAATATCATGTGTTAAAATAATAATATTACAAGCCAGAATAGTGAAACATTTTAAATGCCATTTTTTTAACATGCTGCCCTTCAGTGGTACAGGATCTGTTCAAATCCAATGAATCAAGCCTACCCTTCAACATTTATTTGGCAATAATAATAAATAAAAATTAACAATTTTAAACTTGTTTTCCTTCTTTTATGCTTCATATACATAATTTGATGGTTCTATATGTTGCATCGTCATATTATAGCCTCCCTTGAAGTGGTGTATAATCTAAGATTTACTAACAAAATGTATTTCTTTACTCCATTGTATGTGCCTGGTCTTTTAAGAGCACTTTCCATTTCTTGAATTATTTGTTCCAGATCTCATTGAATTACAGTAGTTTTAGATGCATTAACTTCAGAATTGAAACAGCATTTTGTCTTCTAGCTTGCAGTGAGTCATATAAAGAGCAGATGTACTCATTTCTTGGTAATTTATACTTATTTATTGATAGATGCACTTACAACTTGTTCTTTAGTCTGCATAGTATATGCAACAAAGGTTGCTATAATAACCAATGCTTGTATCTGATGTATTACTTAGAGAATAACTGATAGTTAAGCCAAAATGTATTAGGATACATTTTGGAGGTTCTAGCTTTGCCGCCTACAAGTCATGAAGTTGATGTGTGATGAAACTCAATTTAACTCAGATATGCATGGGAGTGAACTATCTACCCCCAATAAACATATCTAGTTATCTATCCTGCCATTTGATATGCCTTAACATTCTATCTTGCATTCCATGACAACATGCCCCCTTACCCCTATTCTGCCTGGCTCATATTTTCATGAAAAACTCTATGAATTCTATCTTCGCCAGCTATGGTTGGAGTTCACTGAGTGGGTATACAGCTCACTGTCAAATAATGACATTTGGAGATCCAAGGAGTAGTCAGTCCTTGCAATCTGACGCTTGTACTCCCTCCAGCCTGCTCTTTCTTTCTTTCTTTTGTTCTTTTATTCTTTCATTCTATCCTGTTCAGAATGACCTATTCACATCTCCCTTTCCTGGTCGTGTGCACTAATATCACACCCCCTCCCCCCATGAATCTGACCTTTGATGGGCCCTCTCCTTCCTCTCCATTGCACTGATCTTTTAGACATCTTTCCAGTGTATTCATTTCCACAGCCTTATTTCCCTTCCCTTCCCTTGTATGGTCACCAGAACTGCGTGCACTATGCAGTGTGTGGTCTGATTCAAGCCATGTAGCATGGAAACATTGTGTCTTTGTTTCTGAAATCCATCCCCTTTAGAATTCAGCTCAGACATAAGTAGCATAGTGAGGGTGGGGTAAAAGGGAAAACTGCCCTGGGCTGATAGTGTTAGGGAGGCACAATTGGCCCGATCCTGATCACTCTTTAACACATACAGGCTTTTAAAATCCAGCATTGCATTTGTGGTCAAACCTGAGTGCTGTAGAGCTCCATGTGTGTTCAGAACTATAGAACGGGTTGCTACAGTTTCAAAGTATTTTTTTTACTTTAACTGAAACCTGAGTGCTGTAGTGCTTCATGCAGGGTATAAGCTGTAGCAACTGCTTGCTACATTTGCATCAAGTAGTTTGCGACAGATTAAAAGAAAAAAATATATATTCTTTTTTTTTTTTACTTAAATGAGAGGAAGGAGGGCTGGGGTAGGGCATAGAAATAGGACCTGATTCGCTGTGTAGGAGGAAGTTGGAGAGGGGGGCTTCTGGCTCAGACTTGTATTTACTCTTGCTATTGTCCCGTCATTCTGTTTCTGGTGGTGCAGTGTATCTGTGGTTAGTGACTGCAGATTGCATGCTGCACTCTTGCTATCATGCTGCTACTTTATGAGGTTTGTTGTGGCCTAAGTGCATTGTTTTGCATCTATTCTCATGGAAGATCATCTGATACCATTATGTGCTTTTGTTCAGACTTTCCAAATCTTTTGCTAAATACTTTCACTACCATCATCTCCCACTGATGCACTTATCTTTGTGTTGTCAGCAAAGAGGTTGATTTTTAACTGTATTCCCTGAGACATTTCGGAGACAAATCACACTGAAGAGCACTAGATCCAGGACAGACCCTGGTGGTACTTCCTAGTCACTTTCATAATTCCTGACATTTTCTCTCTCATCCAAATTGTTTCCTACCATTTGACCATTCTGCTATTCAGTTAATCAATCTTGGCCTTACTCCCATATATATTAGCCTCCTTTATGGGACCAAGCCAAAAGCCTTGCCAAAGTGCAGGTATACTACATCTAATATTCACATTTACCCAGGTCATAAAATTAGATCAGATTTAACTGAGAGTTCCTTTGGCCATGAACCCATGATGGCTGCAGTCCTGGAGACTTTGCCCCTCTAGATATGCTACCACCCTTCCATTCTAGATTCTCTCCATGACTTTCCCCTGACACTATTACTAAGCTAACAGGACTGTTGCTTCCAGTATTTTTCTACTTCCTCTTCTTGTACAAGGGTACCACAATTGCTGTTTTTCAGTCCTTCAGCACTACTGTATTAGCCAATGATCTGTTGAAGATCTGTGTCAAGGCATTTGACAACATATTGACCAGATTTCTGAGGACTCTGGGAGGTAGATCCCTTAGTCTTTGCAGTGTATCCCGCCTAAGGACAGCCATTTCCCTCTAATCCTTCTGATTACTCTGAAAGGCAGCCCAACTGGTCTTTTTCCTATATTCTTCCTAAGGCCTGACAGTTCCATCTAAACTTTCCCAATCACTATTCTTGTGTTTTTGCACTGATCCCTCCATTTTTAATACAATACTTTTCTTAATTCATAGTAAATTCCACTGAACAAATTCAAGTGGGCGGCACAGTGGTGCAGTGGTTAACATTGTCGCCTCACAGCAAGAGGTTCTCTGTTTTCGATTGGGCTGGGGTTTCTGTGTGTGAGTTTGCATGTTCCTGTGTGTTGGCGTGGTTTCCTCCCACTTTCCAAAACAGTGAAAGTGTGCTTTCTATGATGCAGGGCTCATGTGCATGTATAGCATATGACAACACAGATAAATATGAGATTTATGCATTCATCTACAAAGTCATGGAACACATAGACCACAAAAAGAAATAGTGGGCCTAAGGCACATAACTTATGTGGACCATCTCAAAGCCCTGTCACTATACTCTTGTGTCATACAAGCTTCTAAGAGATGACCTGCACCTGGCTTATAAGGTATCCACTGACCCAGAACTTATAGGCCTACTACATAGCCACAAGTCAAATGGTATATGGCATATGGTTAATGGTAGATCTCAATCTACCCTTCTATCTGTCTAGCTATCTGTCTACATAAAATAAACAATAAAGGTCCTACAGCAGACCCTTGCAGTACACCACTTTAACTGGAATATGGAAGAGGAAATGATCCTTGAAAAAACTTTAAAGGTACAGTCAGAGAGATGAGAAAGAAAACACCTAGAACCATACCAGAGATACTGCAATAGGTCGTAATTTTGTGTTTGAAAGTGCCAGGGTCCACAGCATCAAATACTGCTCAGAGATCCAGGAGGACTAACACAGAATAGTGCCAGTTGTCTCGAGCAAGTAGAAGATCACTGACATTCTTCATAAGAACATTCTCAGTGCCAAGACGTGTCAAAACCTGATTTTAAAAGAATCCATGAGACCACTAACTGTAAGGTAATTTTCAAGTTGCTTGTAAACAGCCTTTTCAATAACTTTCTCCAAAAATAGAAGGTTAGAAATCAGGTGGTAGGAGTCAAAGATATCTAGATCCAAGGATGGTTTCTTGAAAGTGTACATAACTATGGCTTTTTTTCACTCCCAAAGGAAATAGACCATCTCTCAGTGATGAAACCAGGATCTGATAGATTACTGGTCCAAGAACAGCGAGGCTGCCATCAGCAGCCTATACGGGCAGGGTCCCATACTTGGGATAATAGTAGTAGTGAACTCATCATAATCAGGAATAGTAAGCACCATCCAAAAGATGTAAGGAGGAGAAGAGGGGCTGGAGCATCTGCAACACTCATGGGGTCTAATAGTACAAGAGTAGAAGGATGGCTCTATTGGTAGGAATCTTGTCAGCAAAAAACAAAAAAAAAAGACAGCATCAGACTCACACTGCAAGTTGGTTAATGCTGTTCTAGTGGTGAGACGGACTGAACTGCACAGCCTCACTAGCACCTGTCAGACTGAAAATGGTTGATTTGCTGCTTCAGAGAGCTTTCTGGAGAGAAAGGTTGCCTTTTTATGAGAGATCTCTGCATGGTAGATGGCTTAATGCTCATCCAGGTGAAGTTTATCATTCCAAAATGTTCAGTCCAAAGGCATTCTTGCTGTAGAAGATGGAGATCATGGCCAAACCATGGCTCATGTCATTTGGTAGAGACTGAGCAATCATGGGGATAATGACTCTAGTGTTATTGAAAGTAAGTTATTGTTGTCCATCAGCGTGGCATCTAGAGTCAAGACCATTTTCAGACAGGAACTGAAGACATACAGTGGAAAATATTTCTGGAGTGATATGATTAGTTGAATAAGTTGTTTTCAGTTCAGGATCAGGGGGACAATAATGTTGGAGCTCCAGGGCAAAGTGAACCAAAAAGTGACTAGACCAAGAGACTGCCAAATCAGAGATCATCACATCCATTAGGAAGACCACGTCCACAGCATGGTCTAATTTATGGGTCACAGAGGTATATACATGTCAAATCAAAAACCTCTCATAATACAGCTAAATTATCTTGCAAGTTTCATTGACCCAGCTATTAAGGTCACTCAACATCAGCAAGTGCTGATGATTAACAACTGAACTGGTGAGGAAAGTCCTTGACAACCTGGTGGATGGTATGTGAAGAGGAAGTGATAATTTGCTCCTGCAACCATGATATGTTCAAATGAGGTCTCCCTATTTACTATATGAATCAAACTCAGCCCATCTGTCCCACAAGCAATTACGTAACCCCTAATCCTACTCCTCATTGGGTGCTACATTACTGAGAGCCCAGATGGAATGGCTGCAGCAAAATATGGGCCAAATTTTTCACCCAGCCATGTCTTACCGATAAAGGCAAGTTTAACATCCTGCAACAAATTACAGCTAATACCTGTTTTTATTGCAGATTAATTTTGCGTCGATATACATTACCAAAAGGTGGGGCTTAGGAGAATGGGCTCCTGATACCTGTCACTGATGAAGGAAAGGAACTGTAAATACTGTCAGAGGGAATTTATGTCATTTGATTAAATGCTCATTTCACTGAATCACAATTACTTATGTGGCATGATGCTGCTGTTTTTGGAAGTCCATTCGAGAGATACATATATAAGTGGTTTGAATCCCACAGGTAGCCTCTACAAATATCACAAGTTATGTTGATTTGTGGGTGGGAATGGCATAATGATTAAGGTCATCACCTTATAAATGCAAATTATAGGGTTTGATGCATACTTCTGGTTATTGGCTAGGCTTAAAATGGCCTTTAGTACTCAGCTATGAACCTATGAACAAATCTCTCAATACAATTGATTGCAATTTAACTTGACTGAATCATAATTCACAGAAAATGTTCTGCACAACAAAATTACCATAAATTATATTTTTACAGGGATACTTCTCCCCCTATAGCCCTCCTATTTATATATATATACTAAGTCCATGATTGCACAACCCTGGAGAAAAGAAAAAAAAAACACCACACACACACACACACACACACACACACACACACGCACACACACGCACACACACGCACGCACACACACGCACACACACACACACACACACACACACACACACACACACACACACACACACACACACACACACACACAGTGAATCAGTGCTGGAGCACAAATACAAGCACCTACAGACTTGGGGGTACAACATGATGGTGGCTATTGCCAATCCACTCAAACTCTTCTAGACTCACTTCCCTAATGACCAGAAGTGACACAGTCACATACTTTTCTATAGATGTCTCTACTTTCTATTAATTGTGATTCAGTCAAATTTATTTTCAGTCAAATGAGTTCAACCATTTGTGATTCAGTCAAATGTGCATTCACTCAAATTATGTGTATACATAAGACGTAATGAACTTGGAAGGTTTACACTAGGGAAGCATAATGCCCCTTTGGTCCACTATGGGAAAGCACAATGGAGCATCCAAAAGGGCTGGTCAACATCTAGGACCACTGCGTTTACACCATACATGCAAATGACAAAAGGGCAAAATGAAAATAAAGATCTGTTATACTGCAATCATTTGAAGATAATTACCATGGCCATGATAACTTACCAGAAAAATAAAATCTACAGTGCAGCCAAGTAAGTAAACCAGAATAAAGGCACATATTAAAATATAGACCAACATAAGATAAAAACTATAAAGTAGTAAATATAAATTTAATGATACAGACATATGTAAATCAACTGTTAAGGAGACATAAAAAACAATAAAGTAGTAAAAGTCCTTGAAATGTATATGTTAACTGTCACTCAAGTGGTGTGAGCCATATAGTTAAACAATTAAATTGTAAACACATAATAAATCAAAGCTGAAAAGTCCTTACTGCCAATTAATTCGCTAAATACTGAGAGGCAAATTATGCAGACTATGCAATTCTAGAAGAAGAACTAATTTTGATACCCCCAGAGCCCTTGTATTATATAGGGCTCTTGTTGAAGTCACAGACATTGTAATGTGGGGATCCCTATATGTTGTTTCTTAAGAGATGAAAATGTAGTCGGGGACCCGGGTAGCTGAGCTGACAGTTCTCTCTACCTTGATCATTATCTGACAACTGTAATCACAGAACCCTTCTATTCAGCACAAGAACCAAGGTTATGTCATCTGGAGCTAATGGTGCCAGTGTTGCCTTATATTCATCCCCGATTAGATCAGTGCAATGTCTCTTTATGTTGTTCCTCACTTGACATATCAAACATCTAGATAAGCCTCAGAAGTTCTTAACTAATACAATTTCAGGCTTAAACACCCCAAGCTAGCAAAAGAAGGCAGTAGCTTTATATCCTGACAAAGTATCTTCCTGCCTCATGAGAGGTGATCTGTTCATCTCCTAGCTCTGCATTATAGACCCTGTTGTCCTTGATCTCTTATGTCTTCACAAGTCTAATAGCTTAGTAAGCACCAGAACAGGGACCTACATCTTCACTAGCAGATAAGCAGAAAGTAATGGAAAGACAGATTCATTATACAATGCCTCACCTATTTCTGGAATAAGATGCCCCTGCAGTTTTAGCACTCCAACATATTATCATCTTTCAAACATAACCTAGATCACTGGATGGGTACCATGAAATTAACCCCAGGAATAACAGGGCCTAGCCTTCCTTGTAAAAGAAGTTAAAGCCTGAAGATTGCTATTGGCATGCCATTGATGGTTGAGACACTAAATTGCCTTGAAACTCCCATAAATTCTATGAATCACATGAATCCATTGATATATTTCCTGTTATGATTAGGTCATGGTAGCTTATGTTCACAGTGTAGTCTAAGCCAACACATGGGTTATGAAACAGATAAAAATTATGATAACCTGTCAAACTGTTCTGTAGGGAAACTTGATACTTGGTAAGAGTACCCAAAATCTCTCTCTCTCTCTCTCTCTCTCTCTCTGAAGTTGTAGAAATGTTCCTCCTTTATTGTAGTTTCATTTAAAATAAGGGGCTCTGAGGCTTTGTGTAAGTTGAAAGCCTTTGTATGCAATTATTTCTAAAGGTAAAATAATTGCATAATATGATTTTGCACTAAGTGGAAAAAGCTCACTTCTCTATATTATTCATCTCATCACTTTGAAAAGAGATGAGACTTCCTGTAGGTAACTATGTACCCTGTCTAGTTAGATATCTAGTGCAAAGAATTTTCAGATATGCTTCTGGAGTGTCACAGTGTTATTCATACAACTGGCATGCTGACACCCATAGGTAGGTAAATGAACTTTAAAGTCTTTAGTCAAAGTTAAGTACTACATTATGGCATCTTGTAAGTGCCATGATGTATTAAAGTCTATGGGTACATCACACCCCTAAGTTGATAACACTGTTGCTTTTCAGTGGTATCAGTGTATTGAAAACAATTTTTGTAAAGTTTTTTTTCTCTTTTTGGATTACGGAAAAGCATTCACTGCTATACTTTATGCACTATATACAGTCATGCAAAAAGTAAGTCACGAAAGCATGACAAAACATTTTAATCCGGTTCATTATTTCCAACTTTCTTCTTCTTTTGTTGATTTTGCATTTTCCAACTGCATACATGTTTTCGTTGTTAAAGGACGTTTATCTAAAGAAAACTAATTTAAAATATGAGGAAAACAATTTGCTCAAGTTGTATTCCTTCTGCATGTCCATATCTTTATATAAAAATAAAGGAGTAGTATATGTATTGAACTGAAGAAAATGTTCTGTTTGCTATA
>NC_056741.1:1420414669-1420454669 GCF_019279795.1 Protopterus annectens
TTTGGAAACATATATGAGGGTTCCATCATAATGTTCTGTTGTTTTTGTTTGGGAAAAATAGGAGACAGCTTCTCTTTTTTGACAATTTTGGTATAGACATCAGTATCATCCAGGCAAAGCTCTGCTTTCCTTGAATCATGTAGCACAGTATCCTCAGAGAAATATTCTCATACTGAGGTTACCTGAGTATCCCAAAGAAAGAAAAAGGAAGGAAAGAAGGAAAGACAGAAAAAAGGAAAAAAAAAGAAAAAAGAAAGATATGGTGTTAAAATAGCATACTGTAAAAGTTCTTAAATTACAATGCTAATTCACTTAACTGCATCAGTAATGTTGCTTGATTTTTACTTAGAAAAATTTAACTAAGATTGTAGGTAGATGCAGGATGGAGGCACAGGATTGCTGCTGACATTCCAGGACTGAGAAAATATGTCAGAAGAAATAAGTAAGGTCCATGATGTAAAAAATATGCTCAAGTAATAAGGTGAAATAAGAAGTCAAGGAAATGCCAGTGACATTGATAATTGCATTGCTGTTTACACTGCACTGAGGCTGTACCTCTGTATTTATAAATGTAGAATTACAGTGTCCAGCTCCAAAGAGAATAAGTGAATATAAAAGGTATACAGATGTGTGGAAAGGAAAGGAAAGGAAAGGGAAGGATAGAAAAGGAAAGGCAAGGCAAGGAAAGGAAAGGAAAGGAAAGGAAAGGAAAGGCAAGGAAAGGAAAGGAAAGGCAAGGCAATGTAAGGAAAGGCAAGGCAAGGAAAGGCAAGGCAATGTAAGGAAAGGCAAGGAAAGGAAAGGAAAGGTAAGGCAAGGCAAGGAAAGGAAAGGCAAAGAAAGGCAAGGCAAAGCAAGAAAAGGCAAGGAAAGGCAAGGCAATGTAAGGAAAGGCAAGGCAAGGAAAGGAAAGGAAAGGAAAGGCAAGGAAAAGAAAGGCAAGGAAAGGAAAGGAAAGGCAAGGCAAGGAAATGAAATGAAAGGAAAGGAAAGGAAAGGAAAGGAAAGGAAAGGAAAGGCAAGGCAAGGAAAGGGAAGGAAAGGTATAAAAAGATTCAGTACAGCATAGAGTATGTCAGGATTAAGTAGTGTATGGATTAGGGGAAACAGCTGTGTAACACTAACCCCCGGAGCACTTGTGCACATCCCTACAGCTTATTCCTGGATCGCACGGCAGACATATTCCTCCTGCACTAGTCCTGCACACCATGCATGGCTTGCTGAATCTGGGGGTATGTGTTACCTGAAGAACTTAACATTTGCTGACTACCTAATAGGACAAAATGTTCAAAGTTTTTGGACTGAATATCAAATACCAAACAAAGAAGAAAAAATATGTCTCCATAGATGTGATAGTTTATCGATCTTATGAAGTAAGTGACAGTAATTAATGCTTTGCATTTTACAGCTGGAAGGACATGACCAGAGCAGCAAATCCACCCTCTCTTTGAAGAGTACGTCACTGTCCTTCTGAATGTGTCTGAGTGATGTTCCCTTCCAGGTGACTGCAACATGAAACTAACATAATCATTTAAAAAATAAATAAACATTTTCTGAAAGTAACATCGTGCCCGCCTCTACCTTGTAAAGATGAGATGCCCTCTATCACCAGTTATCTTGTTTGAACAGTAAAAAGAAAAATAAAACACCCTCAGCCTTATGCTGCAAATGTATGTTATTCGATTCATAGTTAAAATCTTTAATAAAATTGTCTTGGGAAAAGTTTACAGCTAAAGGGAAGTGCCAAAATCACAACTTTTTCTGACAACCTAAGACTGCACACCTGCTTTTGCTCTTCCGTAATTACCATCCTGATTTTGTTCTAGCACCGACTACCCTCAAGTGTTATGCTGCTCCTAGCTCTTCAGTTCTACTTCAAGCTACTGGTAGTTTTTCTGAGGCACCATGGATTTTACTGGGGCCCCTCTTCATTTTCCCTTAATCCTTTCAGGTTCTTTCTGCTCCTCTACCCTGCTACAACTCTCACACATCCTTAAATATCTCATATTTAAATCTAGCCATCTCTACCTACTATCTACATCACCACCAATAACAACACCTTTACAAACTGTTTCTACCTCCTTGATTATTGATCATGTAATGTTTTAACTCAGTCTGTTTCAACTCCCTCCACTTCAGTCACACAGATTATCTAACTCCCACCACCACTCTTCCATCCTAACCCACCCCAATTACTATAATTGTTCTCATAACCCAAATCACTCCCCTGCAGCTAACTACCCACATTCCACTCATTCATTCACAAGTTATCTCTTACACTTTTCCCTTTAAACCAACTATTAACAGCATAACATTGTATCTCTCTCCCCCCAGTATAAATAGACAGACTATAACAGTCTCCCCCATAACATTGAACTGCATCTGTCAAGTACAATATTTCTCTGCACACCTGTCATTAGCATTTACTGCTTTCCAGACTTCCTTTTACATTTCTCATTCCAGTTTTGTCCATAAAACACACTGCATTCTCCTTTTGTTTTGCTTCCTCCTTTATTCCTATTACCTCATTACACTTGCTTACATCACCTCCATTCCATCTCTTACCTGCCCTATTCAAATACACTCACAGAAACCCATATCATGACACACTGCCATTTCTCTAAAACCCTTACCTTAATCTACCCTTCTGTCTTTCATTTCTGTAAAACAGCATACCATGACCAAACCTCTAAACTCAGTAAATTATATTTATATCTCAAAACTAAACTGAAGCATCTCCTTCCATACCTTCTATCTAGTCATCCTATTTATCTTTGGTGATATACACCCAAACCCAGTCCCAACAACACCATCAATAAACTAGTGAACACCCATCCAAAACCCTAATATTCACACTCCCTAAAACTCAAGTAACACTCCAGGACTATACCTCTGAAATATTAACCTATGCAGCATACAAAATAAAATCCCAGAATTCCATGTATGGATAGCCCCACATTCTCCCAATATCATTATTGTCACAGAAACCTGGCTAAAACAAGAAATAAAAATGAGGAAATCCTTCCTAAAGGCTTTAGTATTATAAGATTAGGCAGAGCTAAGATAAATGGCCATTATTTACCAAATTAATCTAGAAATTGTCCTATACCCCAGCTCCCCTCCCAACTAGACAATGCATAAATTCTGCCTCCTGGTAACAACATTGATATAGCTTAAGAGTTCTTCTACTGGGTCACAACTAAAATCCATTATGAAACAATCATACTAAGTCAGCTCAGTATCTACTGACAAACAATGCAAAACTCTACCTTAAACACTGTATTAAACCTCTATGGCCTTACCCAATTTATTCACACCCGCACAAGTTAAAGCAAAACCAGCAAAAGAAACCTCACCATTGACTAGATTCTGATTAACTTACCAAATAAATAATTATGTCCAGTGGCTCCCTAACTTCTTCAGACTGATCACCTACCTACATTTATAATTAGACACCATACCAGTATATAAAAACAACATAAGTATAACCAAGCCCATAACCTCCACAACATTAATAAAGATACATTTATCTCAAATGTGGAACCCCTACAAACACTTCAACTTGAAGCAGCAGTTTCTCTATTTAATTCTACCATCCTTGATGCCTTAACTACTCATGCTCCTATAAGAACTAAATAAATTAAATCAAACCCAGCCCACTGGATGTCCAAGCATCAAAACAAAACAATTAATGAAGGAATGAAACAAGGTCTAGAGAAACTGGAAACGTTTGTCTCTAACTCACACTTAAAACACTTTAAGAGGCTCAGAAATTTGCCAAAACAAAAAAACAAAACAAAACAAAAAAGCACAAAAAAGAAAAAAATCAAACAAGATAAGAAAACTTTTTGTTGAATAACACCAACAATTGAAAATACTATGACAAAAATGTAAAGCTGGTCTTTAAAGATACATAAAATCAGTTTGAGGTCCTTGGCTAAAAAGCGTTCAAAGATGTAATACCATACACTGACATATACAAACTATGCCATATAAAATCAAAATTAAATAACTACATCATTAAAAACAATCTAAAACTACAATTAAATAATTACACCATTAAAAACAATCAAATTATATTAAATTAAATACTTCCAATTAATTTCTCTATTTATTCTTTTAGGTGCCAATACATAAACTGTCCTTATGTAAAAGCTTGTGTTTGAGCAAATGCTTTTCCACTGCTTTAACTCATAATAAAAACAAGCCCTCAGATTCAGCAAGCAGCCATGCAGGAATAAGTTATTCCTGCATGGCAGGGACTTTTGCTGTTCAGCACGGCAGCTCACCATGCATATGTATGAAGGCACACTGCCATGCTGTAAAACAGACATGGTTCCATGTACGAGCGCAGAGTGTGTGTCTGAGAGTAGAGCTCTCACAATACACATGCTCCCTGCACTCCAGAATTGCCATTTGGCAATTTAAAATGAGCAAGAATACTCGTAACACCCCCAACCCATCAGGGTAAGAAATCTGGACAAAGCCATAAGGGAAAATCTCCTTACCAAGCCAAAAGTTGATAGAATAACAGATTTAGCATAAGCGCATAGCGCACACCTCCCAACCCGTCAGAGTAAGGAACGTGGACAAAGCCATAAGGGACAATCGTCCCTACATAGCAGAAAGTTAACAGAATAATAGGTTCAGCATTAGCATAGATATTCTGAAGGGTACAACTAAAAAAACACAACAAATAAATTATTTTTTTATATATGCAATAAAGTTTAAACATAATCAATAAAAAGTTGATAATCAAACGCTGCAGCCCAAAAGTCTAACTTCCTGTGTAAAATAATAAATAAAGTAACAGTCAAACACAGGCACAGGAACATTGGTCGGCAGAGTAAAACAACCCACATATACGTTTCTCAATAGAGTATCAACAGATTTGATACAAGGCAGTTTTCACTTCACCATGAACAAAAACGAACTCCAGAGTTAATAACTCCTTATTTATTTATCATATACATGGCAAGTGCTTTCACCCGACTAGGCTTCTTCAAGCCAAAAAAGTAATAAATTCAAAATACCCAATAAATACTCTCTTGACCATGACATCACATCCTATAAATTAATTAAATATTCAAATGCATAGATACATAATACAAAAATAATATCGCCAACAAAATATAATAGAGGATATCTAACACAACATACATATAAAAACCAATAGACATAAACACAAGTATCGCACTGAATAAATAAAGCGACATAGTAACTCATCAGTTTTACTTCATATCATACCCTAAGTTTCCTTCCCTTCAACATGGGTCTCAAAGGTACCCTATCATTCAGGCCGGGCACCCTATCTGCTCTCAGCCTAATAATCCATTTAGTTTCATTCTGTTCTGTTAAATTCATGACATCGCCTCTCCTGATGGTGGGTTTATTAACTTGTATCACAAGAAACTTAAAAGTGTGTTCTATAGATGTTTCTAAAACATGTTTTGAGAGGGCATTTCTGACTGATTTAATCCGAATATTATATTGATGCTCTCTAATTCTATCATTAAGACTTCTGTTGGTCTTGCCCACATAGAACACTGGGCAAGATCTACAGGTGGCAAGGTAGACTATATGCCTAGTATCACAATTGGCCCTAGGATAAAACTAAAAACAATGTTGTGTAACTGGATGTACAAGCATCGCTGTACTATCTATCAAACGACAATAGTTGCAATTCTGGCAAGGTTTGGTCGCACCAGTGGTAAAACTAGATAGGGAGTGATTATTTATTCTTTCTGAACTACACAACATCCTATACAAGTTAATACGGTTCTTATATATAAACCTTGGTGCATGGCCCACTATTTTCAATAGCTTTAACATCTTGCGTGTAATAAATAGAGACTCTAGTTTCTTGATTTAATGTCACTGACCCACCTGCTATATCATTCACTTCATTAGTTATCTCATTTCTTGATGCAAAATATGGCGATGCCCTGTCTTTCCTAAGGGCATCAACTCCCATAAAACATTCCTCAATATCTTGCAAGCTATACGACCTATCAGACAATTGTTGTTGGAGATTGATCAACTCATCAGAAAAACCCGTTTCAGTGGGTTTAAGGCATGAGACTCGCATTGCCTGACCTCTCACTATATTCTTAAAGACAAACCTGGGGTGCATACTAGTCCTATGTAATAAGGAATTCCTGTAACAGGATTTCCTATATACCCCCATGTTCAACAGACCATTGGGGAGTCTCTACAAATACATCCAAGTATGTAACCATAGTCTTCGACGCTGTCATAGTAAATTTCAAATAAGAAGTCAGTGAAAGCAGAAAGTTGACAGAATAATAGGTTCAGCATTAGCATGGATATTCTGAAGAATACAACCAAAAAAACACAACAAATAAATTATTTTTTTATATTTGCAATAAAGTTTAAACATAGCTGCATGGGTGTGCCCGTTGCTTAGCTACACTTAGCCCAGCTGAAACTGCACAATAAGTTAAAAAGCAATAGACATCCAGCATATTCATAAGTGCAATAATATAGCAGTTAGAGCATATGCCTTGTATGTAGTTATTCATGGTTTGAGCCTCACCAAAGCCATTTCCATTTTATATGTGTAAACATTAAAATTTAAATTTGTTGCATATTTATGTTAGAAGTAACTGATTTTTCTCAACCAGAGTAGTGTAGTAGGCCCAGATGTGAGGTGTCAGTGTAATAAAGTAGTGAAACCCCCATATAAACACAAGTGCCCCATACAGTATAGTCACACAAGAATAAATTAAGCACGGCGCATTGGGGGATGTCAGACAAGGTAAATAAATCTATATTACGCAATGAATGATGACTCAATCCCATGCAGGTGGTAGACCAATATAATAAAACATAAGCAATGCTAAGCATTGCACAGCTATGTTGACCGGGAGTAAGCATTATTTACATATGAATACTAAGCAATGAATAGCCAGGCTAAGTGGATTTGCCCATTAGTAAGCAATGCTGAACCTGCCCCTTTAAACACTGCCAACTTTAGCTAAGCAGGTTTGCCCATAGCTTAGCTTAGCTCAGCATTTTCAAAACCGTTCAATCATGGCAAAGGGTGGGAAATCAGCCATATTTAAACCCTGCAGGTAGGAATACAGCTCATAACTGGTTGTAACTCTCCACTGCAGGCAGTATAGCAGGTGTTGGAGAGGGCATGTGCTTTCGGGCTCAGCACTGGGGCATACAGGAGTCCAAGGTCATGGTAGGATTCCTGGTAAAAAAACATGATATGAGACTGCTGCAGGGCCAGTACCAGAGCTCCCAATATAAAGCAGAAGCCTGGGAAAGTCTCGCCCATGATCTCACCAGTGCCACTGTTATCCCTCGGACTGGTGAGCAGGTTTGGCATCACTATGCCAACTTGAAATGGAGGAACAGAGAGCTCTTGGAACAGTGGGTCCAAGATGCAAGAGACAGGGGAGATGTCCCAGCAGTGTGTAAGTATTCATAGCAATAATTGTTTACCAAAGTCCAGCCTGTGCATGTGATGGATAGGTATGCATAAATGTTTCTCTATTTTCATTACAGCTGCAGCTGAGCAGCCTGTGAACCAGGAAGCCCATGCCAGCAGGTTGCAAAGGCTGCATTAAGAGGCTGGTAAGTAACAATCCTGTTTGTAGTAGTCATACCAAATAAATATAAGGAGTAAAATGTCACCTGGCACTATAAAAAATGTGTATGGCTTCCACTGAATAAACCAGATAATATGACAGTAATAGTTCCATATAGGTCATATTTAAATGAAAGTGTAACTGCATGGCAATAAACTTCTAAATCCTGGATTGGTTGTGTTTACTCTGGTATTGTATGGCCTTACATGTTGCATTCACCAAGATCTGATATGTGAATAGTACTGTTGTATCAACCGTTTCTCACACTAAGCTATATAAAAAATATGTCTAGGAATGTACGTATAAGAATGTTGTAATTACAAGGTCAGATTGTACAACCAAAAGAGACTTACACAGAAAACACTGAAGAAAAAGACAGCACTTTCTAAATAGCTCACTTTGATAAAACACATGTTGTATTTTTAACACACACAGCCATGGTTCAAATCCCAGGAGTGGTAGTAAGCTGTATGCATAGAATTGTAACTAGGAATCTGGGAATATGTGTAACAGTCAGGTAGTGCTAACAAACATTCCCCCCACAGGTCTACCAGGTAAGAGAAGAAGAATGTAGCTATAAGACAGTTGAAGTATACACTGTGTACAAACATACCACTGCCCAAACCAAGGCCATAGGGTATTGTAATAATACTTGTAGAGTAATGATTAGAGCAATAATCATTAAAGTTGTACTGCAAGGATATACAAGTTGTTAACTGACATGTCTCTCTCCCCTCACCATATCTGCAACAATAATCTAAACACACAACTCAATGGGTATGTTTTACACCAAACCTACTGTTGGGACATATGCCCTATTGTTCAACAAATATTGAAATGTGTTTCTATTAATGTTCCATGTTGAAATACTATCATTGGTGGCCTGTTGCTATCAATATAACCAACATGCCATTGTAATGGCCACTGTGGTTCCATATATGCATGTATTCTGTTTGCTATGCAACTGTTCCAGATCTGATGTTTTGGGTTAATGGGAATATCTGTGCATATTGTTATAACTAATCCTGGATTGTGTTGACTATTACTAACCTATTACTAACCCACATATGTTCTAAAACTGTAACACCATAGCACATTTGGGAAGGCCAGTCCCAGCGGACCCAAATCTCCCACCTTATCTGGCTGGGGCACTGGGCCCAAGCACATCTGGGACCCATCCCAAGACCTGCTCGTGTGCTGGTCCTGCACCACCTTTGGGTGGAACCGCCTCAGGGGATGGGCCCCCCCCCCCGGGAGTGGGTGTGGACAGGATACTGTCACCCGAAGCCAGGTCCAGGGTTTGGTGTGCAGCAAGCTCTGAAAGGAGTTTGGAGATCTGCTATGCCAGCTTGAGGGCCACATGGTGCAATTAGAGGGTCAGTCTGCCTTTCCTGCTCAGCCCCCAGAACAGCCACCTTCTGGGCCATGAAGGTGCAGTAGTGACTGCCCATGAATGGGGAACTCAGTCCCACTGTTTCCATTTGGGGGCTCATAGGCTTCCAATTTCCAAACACACCTCCTCTTCCAAGGTGTTTACCCCCCGCATGTGTCATATATGCCCCTGTATGCTGTCTTGCTTGTCTTGTCTGTCTTCCTACCAAACCTATCACCTCAAATATACCTACTATCATTCCCCCACATCCCACTCTCACCTTAAAAAAAAAAAAAAGAAAAAAAGGCAATCTGTTCTCAAAAAAAAAAAAACATTTGCCCCATACATAACTGTCCATTTCGCACGTGTCCACTGGACACGTAATCTGGTCTAACTGGCTTCACAACTCATTATTGTTACTTCACTCCTCTCTCAGGGGTTTGAGTGTCCAAATATACCTCCAAATTTAGTATATATATGCACAGCTGTTGCTGTAGAATAAATGGACAGCTATGTTCCTTCCCTACACCCGTCCTGCACATCTCCAGCTACTTTCCCTATTGTCTTTCCCTCTGTGTGCCCCCTTTTTCACCACTCTTTATCACCCCTTTTCTTTCCTTTTCAAAGAAATCAGCACAGGGGTAAGCAGGAGTAAGCACTTTTAATCAGTAGTAAGCGGATTAAGCCTGTTTGCATGGCGCTAAGCAATGCCTACACAGATTAAGTACTTTTCAGGCTGTCTGTAAGCATATTTAACCAGAAGTTAGCATTGCTTATCACTGTGCAAACCTGCTTACAACTACTTAAAAAGTTCCTCAATCACTCTGTATCCAACAGCCCTTGTTTTGCCCAGCAACAAAATAATCAACCCTTGCAAGTCTCAATCCCAGGACTCTATACACCATAGCCATAGCAAGTTACCACTAAGCTGTAGATATGTCTGATATTTTCTCAAACATATGCAGCACAGTCATTCAACAGTAAGGAAAATGTATTTATATGTATATATATATATATATATATATATATATATATATATATACACACACACACACACACACACACACACACACACACACACACACACACACACACACACATACACTCACACATATATATATATATATATATATATATATATATATATATATATATATATATACATGTTGCTGCTGTACTCTGTGAAAGTTGCTGGTCTTACAGGATTGGTTGTAACATACCCTTACTCAGGAATATGAAGTCAGAAACACAAATGGATGTTATAATGTACTGATAGCAATCAAAGGAGAGAATGCCACTGATATGTCAGGGACAAGACCTGTGTGGGGAACAGACAAAACATAACAGCCAATCCTCTGGCCATCATGTGGATAGGTCCACAGTTGAGAGCTATGCAGACAGACTGCATTCCATGCAAAACTAGCATGTACACACAAACCCTATAAAAGTAGCAGCAGTCAATGCATATAACAGCAATACTCACACACTGTCCCTAGGTCTGGAACCTTATACAAATATGTAGTTGGCCTGTGTCCACAAGTCCTGTTGTAAGAGGTATTCCGACCTGCTGTCTGTAACACTGCTGCCCCCACACATAAAGGATGTCTTCCATACAGGCAAGGTAAAGGGACAATGCCCACATGCTGTAGTTATTTATAGTAGTGAGTTGCTATGTCATTTGCTATTGGAAGAACTACACAGCTGCCTGCATGCAATTAGCAAGTGTGGAACAGCAATTGGTACAAAGGCCATCACCTGAACATGAGCATCACCTACAAAAGCCATGCTTCAACCTATTCAAACAAGCTCAACCCCAGCAGTGGAAAGAGAGAGAGAGAGAGAGAGAGAGAGAGAGACACCAAAAAAATAAATAAATAAATAAGAAACAAGAAGACAACTTGTACACAGAAGGAACCTGGTATGTGAAACATGTAACCATGTAATTGAATGTAGTACTTGGTCTGTAATAGTGGGATAGATGATTAAGAAAGATGTATATGTGCCATCAATACTCGGTGTAATGATGTCCTGCTGAACAAATGCTATGGATGTAGCATCTGGCTCTGTCTGCAGCGGGCCATACCTGTCAACTGTACAGATCTTCACAGAATGTCAAAATCTAGCCTTCATAGTGTTTGTTCTGTTCCTCCAAGCATCTATATTAGTCTCGCAAATAGCTGGAGGTGGAAGTAATGATGTAATGACAGACACATGAATTTCAGACCCCACTACCTTCAGAACAGTCATGGTAATGTGAAATGTATCATGCTACAAACTTCATAGGTTTGTTATAGGCATATCTATGATCTGTCCCTATATATCCCCCCTAATATTAGACTTTGTCCACATGTGATGCTCTAAGAGGTGGATAGGTTGGGTCACAGCTGAGGAGCCTGACACACTCTGGGAAAGGATAGCTCACATTTAGCAACCACTAGAGTGTCTGTCAAACAGTCGTGTCTGTGCCACTGCTAGGCCAGTTAATGGGATGTTGCCCATATCCATATGTTACCTGTGAATATGAGTATTATACATGTTTGTATTGTAAACCTAGGATGCCTATATAGGGCATGAGCATAGTAAAGCACTGTTGCAGATGTGTGTGTTAAACTGCATGTAATATATTGAATTAATAGCATTCAACTGTACAGTGTTCTTCTGGACAATGTTCACAGTTGTGACAGATATCTGTAGTCACTTACACATATACTTGTGTTATGGCAGCTATATTAATACTTTATCAAAATTGACTTCCCTGTTTTGTCACCCAGTGATGTGGCCAATGGCCAGAAGTCCTAGTATAACAGGTTGAGACATATGATTGAGCTGCAAGACTGTACATACAGTGTGCCATAATGACATAGAACACAAATGTATACCAAGTATCCCCCGAGCATGTGTATGTATGCATATGTTCAGCTGAAAGGCACAGAAGTAATAACATGGGTCACAAGCAATCCGGAAAATAGGATGTGCATGTTGCACATGTGTGTAATGTCACTGTCACTGCATGCAACAAATAAAATGTGTACTACTACTGATTGTTGCATTGCCATGACACTGATATGGGTACTAGAGTAGGCATGATTATCACATTGTAATCAAAGAAGTGTACAACTGTGTTATGACCCACTGCCCATGCCTACCACTAACAGCTATATCAACACCCATATACACTGGATATCAAAGTGTACACCCCCCCCCCCTGTTGGAATGCCAGGTCTGTGTGCTGTATGCCAATGAGACCACAGAAAGTCATGTCAAAATGTTTATCAACTCAAATGTGACCCATAACCTGTACAATTCTATTGAAAAAGAAACAAAGCAGTTTCATGGAAGGTGAGCAACCATTGCTAAGTGAAGATGTGATATGATGTTAGAGTACAAACCAAGACAAATGGATGCTGTAATCATCTCAGCAGGTGTTTACACAAGATATCATTGTAAGGTTGTGCACACACATTCAGCTGGCTTACTGTACTGAGTATTAATTCCCATATGTTTCCACAGGACAGGTTGATATGTTCCCTATTGAAATAAGCAGGTTATAGGACACATCGCAGGTGGGGATTGTGTTGATGTTCTTTTGTGGGGTCATGTTCCAATTGCACAAGTACCATGCATTGTAACAGGGGTGTGTACACTTCATATCCACTGTAGCTATATGGAATCAGCAGTACCTGACCTGTACAACCATCCTCCACCAATGATAGAGTAATCCCCCTTGGAGGACAGCAGCAAAACACAAAGCACATAATAGGTTGCTATAGTGGCTATACAGGGACACATAGATGCAGACCACAACTTGGAAGCAAGTGGACCTCTATCTGAGCAAGCATATAGGTCACACGTGACTTCCTGTAAGGTTAACTATGACTAGAAATTAGACACATCCAAACCACCAAGGCCAGTTGCAACCATGTCTCTACATATGTACGCAGTCTCAGAGCCAGTAACACAAGTCAACCTGTACTGGGGGTAAAGCACACCTCATACACACATGCCATGGATATAGGCAACCTGCATCAGACAGGATAAGTGGAAACAGTGGCACCCTATCCACAACATTAGTATAGGGGGATATGCACATCAACCACACTCCTGCCTGCATCAGTGGTGAGCATGGACAAATGTCGACTGATGGCAACAACAGCAAGTCTCCATGGGGCATGAGAACATCACAGTTTGCCTCCTACATGAACACAAGGATGTGCTCACAGTTCCATCACACACTACAGTCAAACACAGACCTGCCACCATCCACACACCATCCACATGGAAGATGAACACTGTCATCCCTCTACACAGAAATGAATGAATAGTGGATTATGCCATTGTGTCCAACATTGGGGGAACTGGACATGTCAGGGCCAGGAGTGTAATGCAAGATGTCAAAGCCATGATAGCTTACAGTTTTATGGTATAGTCTGGATTACTTGCAAGTAATATCCACTGTTGATGTGCACGTGGACAACTGTATGAGGTCCTGTGACCTTTTTTCCTGTTTATGTCTTCCAGATATAATGACCTGGGAATGTTTGCCCACATTCACAAACTGTGAAAATGACACAATCATCTGATACTTCATCATGCATCATGTCATGCTATTCGGCCGCAGGGCCCAGGATCTGCAGGAGAGGACCGCCCTGTGGGACAAGCTCATCAACCAGGGTAAACGATGTTGGCCTGCACAGCCAAAATTATGATCAGGTGCAGCATCGGTGCACAGATTTGATCCACCACGCCTGTCAGTGTGCTGTTGCAGTTAGGAGGGACCAGCTAGCCACAAGTAGGGGTCATGTCATACAGCCCCCACTGACACATGCTGAGGAGCTCCTCACCAGCCTTGGGAGACCCACCCATCAGACAAGCCAGCAGGCTGAAGACAGCATTGTGAAGGTGGGAGCCACCCACACAATGGATGAGGAGTGTGCAGGTAAGCCCACAGGGCACATTAATAGACCACTGTTGCTTATCCATTTTCATCTGTCCTGTAGATTGGGCCAGCTCGGGTAGTCTGTGCTCCACTGTTATTACACCTCACACTTACAAGTTACTGCATTTCTACATAGGACTGTGGGGGGGCACACCTTTAAACATTTGCTATGACTGTACTGGTATTTCAGGTACTCTGTTGGCTTCTATTTCATTTGTGTTCTGACCTATCATGCAGACTTGAGGCATATCAGTAGAGTACAGATCTTAGGTTTTATTGACCTACATTTCAGTTTCAGACTTCTTACCCTTCAGAGCTAACATACAACTGCCAGACCTGTTGTAGTCTATCTGTATTGGACTGGAGGGGGACTGTTCACCATTGCCATCAATTGTAGGCCTTAGTCCAGCCTTTCTTTATGGCCATCTACACCTGTCCTGCTGGCTGAGGCTGGTGGTGTGTATGTGAGCCTTACTGACATGCATGTGTGTGTCCTATGGACACACATTTGGGCCACCACATGTACTGCAGTGGGATTTGTCATCTTGTCTAGTACTGCCTAGTATGTTGACCCCAGTATTTGTTATGACTTTCATGCTGCCCATATAGGTGTCCACTATCTGATGCCATCCCATTCAGCCACCTGATTCCCTTGCATGCTCACGTGCATACCATAGATACAACTATCAGAATATACTACTCCATTCAGCAATTGATAGAAAGAATGACTTACTTGTGGCTGTGCCAGTACTGAGGAGGGAGCTGAAGGGCTGACTCTGTCGGATGCACATAGTACACTCCCTATACATGGTAAAGCACAGGTAGTGTCATGTTTGGCATCCCTTTTACTGTGCTGCAGCTGTTTCCACAGAATCATATTGTGTAGCATGGCATATACTATGAACATTTGTGTACATGTAGCTGGAGAGTACTGCAAGGCTCTACCAGATATGTCCAGGCAGTGGAACCATGACTTGAACATCCCAAACATACGCTCTATTATGATTCTGGTTTGTACGTGTGCCTCATTATGGAGTTCTTGTTCAAGTGTGCATGCACTTCTGAGGGGTGTCATCAGCCACGGCTCGAGTGCATAACCAGCATCCCCCACTAGGTGGCCATATGGGATATCTCCACTGGCAAATCACTGGTACAGCTGTGTCATATGCCAGATGTGGGAGTCATGATAGCTTCCAGGGCTGCCAGCACACACATTCATTATGATGCCCTGGGCATCGCACACAACCTGGCAGTTTATGGAGGGGAAGCCCTTGCGGTTTATGTAGACTCTACTCCATTCACTGGGTGCTGCTTTGATGTGTATGTGCGTGCAGTCCATAGTACCCACTACCTCAGGATATTCTGCTATTTGGTGGAAGAGACGCATATTGCTGGTCAACGCCTCACAGGTGTTGAGGAAATATATGTGCTCACCAGCATGTGCTGACATGGCATCCAGGAACTGGTGGAGTACCCCGGATGCTGATGCATGTGAGATCCCCATGATATCCCCAGTTGCTCTTTGGAAGGTACCTGTGGCTAGTATTCTTAAGCCTACACTTACCTTGGTATCCACTGGGATGGGTTCCCCTCTGTTGGTTCTGTTTGTGAAGTGTGGCCGGCACAGCTCAATTTGCTGTAGAATGTCCCTGTCCACCCTATAGTGTTCCACTATCTCCAGCTCATGTAGACCCTGATAGGCTACCCTGGGTCTGTGCACTCTTCTCCTCCTCCTCCTCACTGTGAGTTGGTCATCAGTATTCACATCCTCACCACCCTCAGCCTCTTGCACATATTGATGTATGAGAGCGACAGCAGCCCCTAACATTTTGTTAGCTTTGTCAGGTAAAATTTCCCCATTTGTGTACACAGGTGGTGTAGAGTTTGTGGGAAAATCCAGAGGGAAAGGTGTTTATATACTTTATAGTTGTGTGCTAGACTGTTCCATGTGTAACTGTCTGATTCTGATACATTTCACCTGCCAGCTATGCTAGCTCTCCTTGATTGCCTTCCTACTGCTGTTTTCCCTTCCCATTGCCTTCCCGTTTAAGCCCCGAGGCACGCCGCAAATACCCAGTGCTCAGATATGAACAGAGCTGCTATTTCCTGGGTTTTTTTTGTTTAAAACCCGGTGCGTGGCACACACACCTGTTTAGGCAATGTAAACACTGGTAGGCAGCCTCAGACACACCCCCTACCTTAGCTGTGCTTAGCTAAGGACAAACACGGACCACAGAGCTCCAAAAAGCTTACAGCATGCATGTCACTCTCCCTTATGAGGTCATCCACCTCTTAGACTTATACAATTGTGTTGCTGCACCTACATGGTTGGGTGCAAGCTAACACTGAGAAGAAATCTGTGATTCAGTATCAGTATCAGTCCCCTCATTTGCATAAAACAGAATGCTAATTCATAGTTACCACATTCACACTCAGCCTTCCCTCTTAGCAAGCACTAATCCCTGGTATTGTTGTCTTATGATTTGGGTTTAAAAGCTTATTTCCACCTTTTTTTCTTATTTCCACCTTTTTTTCTTATTTTCGGGCCAATTCCAATTGCGCACAGCTGCCCTACGTTTAAACGGCTAATTTCGGCCAAAAACAAAAGTTGTTTTTTATAATTTTGCAACTATTTCTCATGCCAATGGCCATATATTTGGCCACTGGCATGCCTACTACATTGAATACATACTTTCTTTTGAGCTGCCATGCCTCCATTTTGTAATTTGCAGAAATGTATTTGGTTAGTAACCAAATACATTTCTGCAGGTTACACTATCCCTGCACAGATGCCTGCCTGCTTCCTGGATCGCTAATTCACCTCATTTGCATGGTTTTCACCAGCAAATGAGGTAATTAGCATATAGCAGTGGTGTCTGTATGGGAATAGTGTAGGTGTGCTCATGCACGTCCCGGGAGTTCTTTCCTGGATCGCTCTGCGGCCATATTGCATGCAGCAGCTCTTACTCTATTCAGACACTCCGTGCAGAGCTTGCTGAATCCGGGGAATGTTTTTTTTTTTGTATTTGCTTAAAAGATATTCTCTAACCACTTTGCCTAACTTAGTTAAGTGTACAACTCTCAAGTGTTTCTTTAATCCATCACTGAACTTTCTTTTTGTTTCTTGAAAAAAAAAAAAAAATTATATATATATATATATATATATATATATATATATATATATATATATAAATAATAGTTGACACAGACATTTTAAGGCATATATTACTAGATTGGAACTACATATAAAAAATCATCGGGCACAAATGGAATCCAATTAATTAATAAAAATGCATTACTATATTCACACAGGCAGAGCAACACTCACACAGGTGGGGTCTTTATTCTATTTTCGAAAGTTTCAAACATCGAACACCATATGGTCGTCACCATATGAGCAATGTTTGAAACTTTGAAAATATAATAAAAAAATAAAAAAAAATATGCTTACCTAAACGCTGTAGGCAGGTGGGCAAGCCCCCCTGCACCCCTCCATGTAGGGGGTTGCACCCCTCACACACCCACTACTTACATATTCCTACAATGAGATCACACTGCATTGAAGTTAAGGGAAAATATTCCCCATGGCGATTTCCGTGTTATGCATATAACGTTTCAACGTTTCGACCAATCGGTTTCACTCAATACGCATTCGACGTTTACAATTTTCAATCTTGCGATAGGAACCCACACAGGTACATCTCCTAATTTTTTTTATTTTTCCAAGTCTTTGGTGTTTCTAATGTCATGATGGGAATGGACACCATTCCTAAGTCAAAGTACAATTAAAGTTCATGAAATGAGTATTATTTCAGTCTTTGATATCAGCCAGAAGTGCTCTTCACAGCACCCGCTATGTGCCCAGTAATGACTCCTTTTGCAATTTGTATGGGGTTACATGTATTAGTAACATATCTAAATACAATTGTAGATTTTTTTATAAGACCCATTGCTCCTACTACTATTAGAACTGTCTGGGTATCTTTAGTCCATATTACTCTCATTTCTGCCTGCAGTTCCTGATATTTTATGACTTTGTGTCTCTCTGTACACAAGACACTATAGTCACTGGGTGTGGCAATTTCAGTGATCAATGCTACTTTTGTCTTCTTTCATGGACAACTATATCCAGTTTTCTAGCATCTATCTTTTGAACTGTTGGTAATGGGTGATCACATGTAATGTAGACTTCATCATTTTCTATGATGCTTTGTGGCTCATGCTTCCAGTGTTTTTTAACCACCATACCATAATGTTTGCACAATCCCCAGTGCAACAGTCTTGCCACATTATTATGCCTTCCAGTATACAGTCCTTCTGCCATTAGTATGTCACAACTACCAATGAGGTGTGCAACTGATTCCAATTCTGTTTTACAAAACCTACATTTGTCTGTTTCTCCCACATTTTCAGTGGACTTTGTAAACCAGCGTGTATGTAGTCCACTATCTTGGGCTGCCAATATTAACCTTTCATCGCTTGGTTTGAATTTGCCTCTCCCTAATTATTCCTGCATTTGTTCCTGATCAACATGAGGTTCTTCCAAAAGTTTTCTATACTTGCAACTATATGCATGCATTTTTCACATTTCTTGCCTTCACATCTGGTCCTTCACCTTATATTCTTTCTTTTGTTTTTTAGCACATTCAGTTGCTACCTGATTTTTATCTACTTGATGCCAATATGCTTCTGCTAGACCAAGCAGGAAGTCACTTTAAATGTCTTATCCTTATGTTTCAAAGCTTTCAATATGTTTAGGTCTTGTGAGTTTATTAGATATGTGACCAGTGCCACAACTGCAGATCTATACTTGTAATCAATTTCAAGGAGGCCCACCTCTCCTTCGGAATAAGGAATATATAATCTTGGTATGCACTGATTTTTATTAATCATTTGGTGAGCATGAAGCATCCTTCTTGTTGGATCTAATCTATCCAACACGTTTTGGGGCCAGTCAATCACTCCAAAACTTCAAGTTAGGACAGGAAGAGCAAATTAGTTTACAGCTTGAATTTTGCTCCTAGATGTCAACTCTGTTTTCAGGATAATTTAAGTTTTCGAAAGTATTCCTAAGTTTTGTCTGCATTTGTTCATGTTTTATTGTTGATCCTTCATCAGTTTCCCAAATATTTATACACTCCCTCTTGCTCAAGTTCTTTAATATCACATTCTTGTCCCAAACTGATGTTTTCTTGGTGTTGCAGTTTTCCTGCTTTAAAGGTTGCTTTTGCATATTTATCAAGAACAAATGATATTCTTATATTATCTGATAAAGTTTTGACAACTTACAGTTGTGCTTTCAGTTTCTCATCTGATGAGTTATACAGTTTTAAATAATCAACAAAGAGAAGATGAGAAATCTATACACTTTGCTGTTTTCTAGGAGCTAAATTATAGCCATGGCTTAAGCTGTTAAGTAGACAGCTTAATGGTTAAGGACAAGACAGAATAACAGTGGTGACAGAGAGTCACCCTGGAATAGTCCCCTTTGAATTTTTATACCTGGAATAATAATTTGTCCTTTATCATGGCTTAATTGCAAAGTGGTCTGCCACTGTTTCATGGTCACTGTAATGTAGTCCAATAGTGCACGGTGTATCTTATACATTTTTAAGCACTCTTTAATCCATGAATGTGGGATACTATCAAATGTTTTTTTATAGTTAATCTATGCCATACTTAGATTCTTCCCCTTTTTACAGTTCTCGACTATGACTTTATTTAACAACAAATGATCCTTTGTTTCATATGACTTTCTTTTATTTCCCTTTTGTTCTACTGCCATAATTGAGTTTTCTTGTAAATGACTATAAACTCTCTAGGCATCAATTTAAATGTATAGCTTATACATTGTCTGAAGGCAAGTTATTGGTCTATAGTTTTTAGGGTAGCATGCAGGTTCAGGCTTACGTAGGAGCATTGTTTTTCCTGTTGTTAGCCAGGTTGGTGTCTGTTAAGGGTGTGCATATAAATAGTTTTTACTCATAGCTAAACCTTCATTCAAAGATGTTAATACTTTAAACCAGAAGTTAGGTACTGTATCTGGGCCTGGGGTTTTCCAGTTAGAGGTTTTTCTTAACTTTGTTTCAGTCTCTCTGGCTGTTACTTCATCCCATTTCATACCCTGTACCTTTAAACTTCTTATTCTTTCTTTTACTTCTTCTATCCATTTAGCATCTTTGTTATGTTCCACAGGATCTTCATAAATACTTCTCCAAAATGTATCTATTTCTTATTTTTTGGTGGTTTTTCAGTTCCTTTTACCTTGTTTCATAGTTCTCTGTAAAACTTTTTTTGGGTGATCAAGTAATTACTTATTTTCTACTTTTCCTTTATATTTATCTGTGTATCTTTTAAGTTTTTCCGCCTGTGCTGAGATTTTTAGTTTGTTATTTGCGATAGTGCATGATCAATCGTGGTCTATTCTAATACTGTGCATTGCTTTTATTATTTCTATATTTCTTAGTATTTTTTTAATCTGTTCCCTCTTCTATATTCTTCTAACAGTGGCACTTCTTGTCTTAATTGCTTTACAGTTTTCTCTATTCGATACTTCCATGATGGTATTCGATTTCTCCCCTTCCTTTCCCTCACTACCATGTGTTTTTGTGGTAGAGCTTTATCAGTTATCAATTTAGCTGCAAAGTAATATACCCAGTTTACTTCTCTTATATTGCATGAATCGCTAGGGACAATCCTAATTACTGTATTCATTTGTTTTATCAAACTTCTGACTTTTGGGGTTTTATTGACCTTCTGCAGTCTATTTCTTTCATTGATTTCAATATGTTTATGTAGCTCTGTTAAATTAAGTAACTCTTCTCTTAGCTTATTTTCTTCTAAACTGAGGGCACATTTTTTGTTTTCCATTTTCTGTGAGCATTCTATAGAAAGTTCGATAGCATTTTCCTGTGGCACATTCTCTTCAGTTTCTACTTGTGCCATGTGTTGCTCTGTCATATGGGAACTCACTGGCCTATCACTCCTCAACATTGACTGCATCAGATTTTCCACAGTTTCCTGTTCCTTCCCCTGCTGTCCAGCTTCCAGTGAATGTTATACTGGTTTCCTGTTAAAGACTTCTGAATATCTTCATATGACACCTGACCAATTGCTTCCTGTTCCACTGGTTTCCCCTTAATTTGGTTATTCATTGCCCTATCCTGTTGTGGTGCTTTCTGAATTAGATTTTCTTTACTGAATCCTTGACTTCACAGGTACTCCATAACCTCAGTTTCTATTTCTTTAACTTCTCCATTACTAATCTCCTTTTCTACTTTTCCTCTTTGCCTTCTTATTTTTTGTATTGTAAAGTTTTCCATGTCCAGATTCCTTTGCCTGTATTTCTCTTCAAATATCTTTGGTGCTGCTCTTTTTGCATTGATTAGTTTTGCTTTCTCCTTTGCATAAATATTACACCATATTAAATCTCTTTTTCTTTTCCATGTCCATATTTCTTCTTTAGATGTCTCCTGATCTTCATGCTTCTCCTTACACTGGGGACTCGCTCCATCATGCTGTACTGTAACCTGTGTTAGACCTTCTACACCAAATCCTTCACTTTGCAGGCATTCCATAACTTCAGTTTCTATTTTTTAACTTCTATTTTACTAATCTTCTTTTCTACATTCCCTCTTTGTGATATTATTTTTTTTATTGTGAAATTTTCCACATCTGGATGCCTTTGCCTATATTTCACTTTGAATGTCTTTGGGGCTCCCTTCTTTATATTGATCAATTCACCAGCTTTCTCCTTTGCATAAATATTGTACCATATCAAATCTCTCTTTCTTTTCCATGTCCATATTTCTTTTTTATACTTTTCAAAAATCTCTAGGTTTTGTTGTCTATATTTTCATACTTCCTAAGATGCTTATTTTTCCAAACAGATCAAAGTTTCTTGATCTACATACTGTTTTTCACAAATCTGTTGTATTAACGAATATATATGTTTTTATTTGAAGCTTCTGACAGTTTTTCTTGTGGAAGTATTTTTTTTCCTCTAATTTCTCTCTTAATCATTTTGTATATCTTCTGTCTAGAAATTCTGGCCTTTTTGCATAACAGTGACAATACATCATTTCTTTCTTATCCTCAGTAGTCCACTTTATCATCTTTATGGCTCTTCTTTCACCTATCAGTTTTTGTGATTTTTGTGGACTACTAGTTCCTTCTGCAGCAGGAGGGCCATCCTTTCCCTGGCCCTGGCCTGACCCCATTGTAGGAATGTCTCCCTACTTTGCAGATGTTATGATGTACTCGTTTGATTATATAACACAAATTATCGGGATGTCTAATAAATTTCTATCCCTATCATATGAGATAACAAGACTTTTACATACCTACTGAGCTAAAATAATCATCCTCATATAGTATAAGCCATACTTTTTACACCTTGTATGATATTTGTTGCTTTCATTTAGATGCTGCCAAAGAGTAGGATTCCACACTACCCTTAACTGCTCACTCTGCTGATGTTGAATGAATGTTCTGTAGTATGGGTGTCTGATAAACAGGAACTGGAACAAGAACTCATATTGGTGGATACTTTCTTATGATCTGGTTTCCATAGAAATGCTCTATCCATGCTATAGTCTTTTAAATCTATCTGTAACTTGTTCTTCTTTATCTGCACCACTTCTTTTTCTAACTTTTTAAATTTAGAATCAACATCATTTATCGTCTGTTGTAATTGAAAGATGGATAATTGTTGACTGAGCCCATCATATTTCATGTTGATTTTCTCTCTCAGATAGTTTTGTTTAACACAGTCTCTGTTAATTAAAATGTCTACCCAAGTCATAGCACAACAGTGAACTGCTTTAATCCAATCATCTTTCTAATGTACTTCACTCGACAAATCAAATGGTGGAGGAGGGTGTTTAAACACCCTTAAACCATGTGGTGAAATATCCAGCTGAACATGCCTTTTTTTTTTAGATTTGCATGGTTAAAATATTTAGCCATTTTGGTAACCATGACATTTTCAAATTTTTCATAGTTCTTTCGTAGACACTGAAAGTTTACTTCATTGAGAAGACCGAATCAAGTGAAAGAATTCCAAGTTAAGTTCTTTCCACAGAACTGATAGTGAGAAACAAAGATTCACCAGTCCCCATTTCATTTAAAAATCCATCGATGCTCAACTGATGACGAATCTCAGAATGTAGGCATCTTGGAACTCCTGAAGTATGGCAAGAAGAATTAAGACCAGAAGAGCTACTGCCTGAGGCCATATGCTGAGCTACACCGAAAATAAAAAATAGTATGACAAAATGCAAAGGTTAACTTTAATGATACATAAAGTATCTTCTAGTGTCTCAGCTGAACACCTTCAAAGGAAGTGATATCACACATTGACATACACAAAATATACCACATAAAACCACAATTAAAGAAGTACACCATTAAAAATCAATAATGCAATTAATGATTTGTGAAGGTAAACACCTTATTACACAAATTATCAAAGCACCAACCAATATAACATCCAAGACTTCTGGTAATCCATAAATAAGCTTTTGTACTGGGGCCATACACGCAACCCTCACCCTTCTTTGGATTGTGACTCAGAATCAATAGCTTCCAAATTCAATCAGTACTTCCTACATGCAACCTCAGTTTTGCAAAACTCCATCCATACAACAGCCTCAAACCTACTATCAAACATTCCTAATACTGTCTTCTCTCTTAATCTATGTCCACTTCCATTATCAAAAAAACTTCTACCACAGCTAAAACCTACCACTCTCTTCCCAGATAATCTTCCCTCTGAATACCTATAACTTGTAGCCAGTGCTCTAACATTTCCTCTCTCTAAACTGATAAATCACTCTTTTAATGAAAACTATTCCCCTCAGCACAGTGGTGCAGTGGTTACCATTGCTGCCTCACAGTAAGAAGTTCTCCAGGTTGAGTCTCAGTTGGGGTGCCTAATGTGTGGAGTCTGTATGTTCTCTCTGTGTTTGCATGGGTTTCATCCAGGTGATCTGGCTTCTTCCCACATTCCCAAGACATGCTGCAGGTGGATTGGACATTCAAAATTGGCCCTAGGTGTGCATGTGTGTGTGCTTTCTGAGAAATGTTGGGTGCTAGGCTGGTAACTCGACAATGTAAAACTCTACTGCCACTTGTTCTGCCAACGAATGATCCACTGTGGTGACCTCTAATGGGAGCAGCTGGAAGAAGAATGAAAACTATCTCCCTCCCCTGTGGAAGAAATCTTAGATTCTGCCATGAATCAAAGGATGCTATTCATCTCCAATTGTAGACCAATTGCTATCTTATCTGTCTTATCAAATATATTAGAAAAATTCATATATAACCAACTGAGTACATATTTGATAACAACCATCTATGTCCAACACAACATGACTTTCAGCCAAAACACAGCACCATTCCAGCCCTCCTTAGCTTTGCAACTTTCATAAATCAAAAGAGAAATAAAGGTAATCTAGCAATTGACATCTGTCTCGACCTGTCCATGGCATTTGATGCAGTATCACAAACTCTATTTATTAATAGACAATCCACTCTTGGAACTGATGGCCCATCCCTCTCTTTGTTCAAATGCCATGTTATCAGGGGATCTCAGACTGTAAAATGTCTAACCTTCTTCTCTTCCTTCCTCTCTGTAACAGTCAGGGTCCCTTGTAGGGTTACCAGCTTTCCCTCTTTGTGAGGGACAGTCCCTCTTTGGACAGTTGTGTCCTGCAAAAAAATTGAAAAAATGGGGAATGTCCTGAGATTTTAGGACAAAATTATTTCCTATATTTTACGTAATAGTTGCATAAAACAGTTATTCTGTATCTAAAACACCTAAATGTTATACGAAACAGATTAAGCAACTAAAATGCTACAAGAATAAGCTTTTATTTAGGCAAAGAAGTGAAGTTCTCTCCTTGGTACTACCCATGGGTATGTTTCGCCCTGGAAAATCTGACATTTGTACCAAAAATGTACCACTTTGGGCATTTGAAAAGGTGGTAACCCTAGTCCCTTGAGGATCCATTCTTGGCCCACTACTCTTCAGCATATTCAATGATCTGAATACCATCAAAAAACATACCAGCAGGGAGCAGCATGCTGACAATTCCACTGTCCTATGGTTTGACAAAAACATTGTATTTCTACTGAAACATGGCTCAGTAATATCTTTCTTTCTAAATCCCAACAAATTAAAACTATTCCTGTCTTCCCCGAAATGGCATGCTGAGATAACTCTTACTTTCATTTACCTCATCAAATCTCACCCAGATTGAGCTTGTACCCCCCACTAAACTGCTAGGTATTACTATCAATGAAAACCCCATATCTGATATCCATAGAAGGAGAGAAGTAAAAAAAAAATCACCAGAAACTGGGTGGACTGAAGGGTCAAACTCTAAGTCCTGCACTGTGAAAAAAAATATGTTCAACCTTCTTACTTCCTACCCTTCTCTATGTTTCTCCAATACTTGTTAATATACATTCCCATTTATTCCTTCTCCTTGAGCAGTGCTACAGTAAAACAGCCTAGACGTAAAACAACTCTCCTGGCTAGATCTGTCTCACTCCTTACATTTCTCCCTGTTTGTATTTGCACATAAACTTGACAACAGACCCAATGAGTGCCTGTTTCTATCAAACATACTAAAACTCTACACCCCAAATAGGTCCCTATGTTCTACAGATAAGATCTACTCCAAATTACCAAATCATAAAATGTGAAACTCTCTGCCTTTAACTCTCAAACAAATAAGATACTGCAGCATTTTAAAACACAACTTAAACAACATTTTAAGGATGCCTGACTATGCTCCTGCTATACATAGCCTGATTATTTTCCTTCAGTGAAGTAATCACTACATCTGCCCTCTTGCTGTCATCTACTATTTTCTCTTCCACAGTTACATTCATCCTTCCACTCAGACCTTTTTCAAACTTAGCAAACATACTATCACCACTCCATCATCAAAAATAAATCTTGTATGTCCTCCTTGTTAATTCAATGTCCTTCTAGGATATAATGTGTTTAAAAATCTGTCTTTGTACCATTCCTGAAACATGTAAATATACTGCATATTTACTATTATTATGCATTTGCTGAAATCTTTACAAACATATTTCCATGTAACTATATAAACTGCTATATATCTGCATAATTGATGGAGCTTTTACAAATTTGTATCTTTATGTGTCTGTAAATTTGATGGCACTTTTCTCCTCGGGTATTTGTTAAAATATAACAAAAGAAGTGCAACAGAATACTTATTTTTGTCTTTTCATAGGTTCATAGATTCATACTAAGCTAACTGCCCTTGCCAGCCATTTTAAGCCTAGCCAATTATCCCTTGTGAGACTTTAACCCTGCACCTTGTGCTTGAAAGGCAAACACCTTAACCATTAGGCCACCCTCCCAACCTTCAGTGATGAATTTCTTCAGGTGAAACAAGATTCTCAGCACTCTGTAGCAAAGTCACCAAACGTCAAGCAGCTCTGAGAAGCTATGATAAAGCCCATGCAAATGGGAGACTTAAATCTGAGTAAAGAGGAACACGTTTTAAGCTAACTATCAATCAGGAAAGCAAACAATTTGCCTTCCATCAGCAATCCCCAACTCAGATAAGTTAGATAAGCACACTTCTCCATAAGAGTGCAGAGAAAACCCCTTCTTATTATAGAATGGCTGGTTTGGTGCCCAAGTGTAAGAAGACCACACAAACTAGCGACAACAAAAACTGTATCAGCTATGAGAGATGAAACTGATACTTCCCACATCCTTATATATATACTAAATCCATTATCAACATATCTTAGACAAGTAGAAGACTCTGAGGTCTTGTATTATTCACTCCTACACATTCCTACTTGAAGTATCACTGTTTTGAGGATCATGTTTATGGCCATCAGAATTCTAACAGACATTTTTGCTGTTTCTTCTAGATGCAGAAGTTTAGAAGAAATTCTAGCAGCAGCTTGGTAGTATGTTGAATTTGGCTTTTATGAGCCAGCTCAGATATTGGTAGCCTGGAGTGAATCTCTTCAAATAAAGTTGTAAAATTTACATATATGAATGATATTCTTTTAGATCCTATATAGTAGCAGCACATTTTTTTTTGCAAAAATGGTGAATAAGTCATTGCAATAGTGAGACCTCTGCATAATAAGTAAACGTTATTTTACAGTAATCTTTACTTTCCTTAACCATTTGGGCCTGTTGAAGACCATCACTGACCCATATTAGCAATGTAGTTTTACAATAACAGTTATGATTCTGATCCTAATTAGGTTGCAGTTTATTGTTATCTGCCTTTGTGAGTTCAAGGAAAATAGCACCAGGATAAAAATAAACTGCTGGTCACAAATAGTAGTATCATTTTTCTATCCTGATATATGTTTTACTTAGCACTTTTTCCTTCTTTTCCTTTTAGTCTCATAAGTTTGTCTTTCTGCAGAAATGTTATGGACATTACATGGAAAAAAAGCTATACCTAGATCTTGGGAATGGACTGGACATGTCTCTATTCTGAACTCATCATAAATATGTAGCTGACTCATTCTTTAGATGCAGTGACTAAACGTTCTTGTACAAATGTGACAATCACAGTTTTTAGATTCAAATGTAAAATCTTTGTTCTTAAGCTGATATTCTGTTTCTTCTACTGGCATAATAAAAAGAAAAGAAATTAGCTTTATATAAAGACATGCTCAACTGTGATGTATTTAATTATCATCACTATGCGTCTTCTCTGGCATCTGGCTTTGACAAAGCTAGTTAATGTTTCTATAATACAGATACTGTTTAGGTGCTGTGGACCATTTTCTGATATTATAGGTTCATAGGTAGGTACTAGGCTATCGGCCTTGGGGCCTATACAAGCCCAGCCAAAAAGGTACGCTGGCTTTTGCCACCCAAGAAAATGATTTTCCTGTGCCACTGTCGAGCAGAGCCACAGAGGTGACCCCCGGGGTGAATTTCCTATTTCCCATCCAATCATCAAGATTTTTCTTAAAGAGTGCTAATGAGGAGCTTTGTTTAATATAGATAGATAGTTTATTATAGGTTCATAGGTATGACATGCATATGCTATCCTTGCAGTCACTAAGTGCGCGCTGCTGAATTCTTCAAGCATAATGCACTCTCAAGTCTTTTGTTAATTTACTGAAAGGTTTCATTTTTGCTACATTATTGTCACCAGAACACTATGTAAAGATACCATTGTATACATGTAACAAAAAACTAATCCCTGTATTGTATTTCAGCTATCTTTGTATTTCAGCTCTATGAGAATATCTTTTCTTCTGTCATACAAAATGGAATCTTTATGCATATGGTCATTGTAATTACATAAAAAAATACACAATTTAGCTAAATGCTACTTTTCTACCTACAAGAAGAACATGAGAGACAGCTGAATATCTGTGTATCATATATCAAGCAAACACTTCTATAGCATTGTATAAACACTATTTTTCTAAAAGAATGCCTTTGAATTATTTCTGCCATGTATGCACATTATTAATTTCTTTGGAGATGAAAATACGTACTTTCTCTAAAAAGATGAAGAACTCTTCCCTGGAGTGCTTCTTCCTCATTCTTGTTTACTGCTGTGGTACATTTAGTTGTATTTCGCTCTTTATTCTTTACGTTACCTTTCAGATCTTTCTTGAGCTTTTCAAGTTCAAGATGAAATGTATTTTCCAAATGTGACACTGCACCATAGTATTCTTCCATTGCTTGCTGGGAAGAAGTGTAAAAAACACATTTGTTTTCAGTAGATCAGTCACAGAAAAGAAGTATGCAAAGAGAATATCATTTGCAACGTCTTCATGATTTCAATTCATAACTCTCAACCTTTTTACTCAAGAATCAGGTATAAAGTCAAATAGCAAAAAGGTCAAAGGTTCCATATTAGGAGCAAGTTTAAATGTTAACCCAATTCATTTAAAAAGTTAAAAAAGAACAGATTTTACATCAAAATACATTTTATGAACAATAAGAACTCTGAAACTCCAGTCTGTGGCATTATTGCCTAACTACAGTCATTAGTGGTTTATGACAAATTTATGTGTGACAGAGACAAAATATGAGGCAAAATTAAGGATGTTTTGAAAATCATGGAAATTGTAAGATATGGTTGGATTTTCTCATTTAAAAGTGGTTTTACAAATTATGCACAATGGCTGCAGCTTGTCAAATTAATGACCATAATATTCTGAATAGACATTTGTTTAAAAAATGCTTTTGAAGGGGACAAATCTTTGCAAATCAGCTTTCCCCTTTTAACTATTGTAATTAGATCTGAAGTCACTGTTAATTCAAGAAAACAAAATATTTTGTTGTTGTTGATTTTAAGAAAAATCAGATATTTATCTTTCATATTTGGGTGACTTCAGAATCTAAAAGTATACAATAAAACTAAAAGACAAATCGCTAAAGTTTGGCTTACTAAATGCAAATATATATATAGAAGCAGTATTTTTTGAAATCAGTTTTGAATATTTGTGTTTAAACAGAAGAAAAACTTATATTAAAGGCAAGGAGGTAGTCCATCTGCTCTCACACTGTCTGCATTCGTTGTTATAATGCCAGTGCTGGTTAAGGTTAAATCAGATGCTCTTCCCCTTGAAACAACTACTCAACATAAGTAACAAGCATATAAGACTGAAATGACATGCAAAGCAATAAAAATAAAATCTGCATTTTATGTGATGTGATGCTTATGCTATCTTTCATGCCCAATTCTAGAAAAACAAACAAGGGCATAAAAATAGACTATTACCCAGATGATCCATATTTGATTAGTGGCACAAAATACTACATGAGACAAGTTGGGGGAAAGAGAAGGGTCAGCTGATGCTAGTTTATAAATCCTGAAGGGGAGGAAGGTGGTCTGATCTACTCACTTACAATGGCTGTCACTTAAAAGAGTGTGAGTTGTATGGCATGTAGGAATATGTACAGATGTGACAGCCATGCCGTAGGAATGCGGGAGGAAATGCCATACATGGCGATATGCATGCACAACCCAAGGGAGCAGTTATAGTTGAGGAAGAAGCCAGCACAAAGGAGAATTAGGTTTGGGAAGGAAGCAAGGAAGGAAGGAAGGAAGGAGGGCAGGTCACACACATGTATGATGGTCCTCCTGTTGGTGCCTGACTCTTGCCTCTAAAGGGCACAGTTGGCCTATGGAATATTATTCCAATCAGGAATGAGTGGGACAAAGTGCTCTTGCTTAATCAGGAAATGAATGATCTGGATTTTACCTTTGGAAAAAAGAATGATATAGTACAGTGTTAAGGAACAGGCTCGATTGACATGTGGCACTAAAAATAGATTAACACCCTTTCTAAATCAGCCTATTGAACTGTTAATATAATTGCAGGAAACATCATCTCCATAACCACATCTTTGAATTCTTTTTTGATCTCAAGCAGCTATACACATTTGATTAATGTTTGCATTACTTAAAGCTAAATTTCCAGTTTAGTGGTCCACTTAAAAGTTCTAGTCTGAAGTCTATCAGAATCTCCAGGTAGGAGAGACCTGCACCTAAAATGATACATAAATCATAGTGTGGCCCTGAGGTCACATTAGATCACTATACCTGTTTGCCTGTAACACTACTGTTTTGTACATATCAGACTCAAAGTAGGACTTTACATGATTAACTATGAAATATAGCTCTGAAATGCTTCCACTAAGTACTTTTTTACTTACACAGATTTAACAAATGCACCTTTCCAATCTCACTGCATCGATATGAAACTGTTTCTTACATTCATAGGTTCATAGGTATGCATCCCAAATCTCTGATAAGTTCTTCTACTACTGATAAGTGCAAGCAGGCGCTTGGGAAATGAAACATTTACAGACTGCTTATGTCCATTAGAGACATAAATGCTAAATCAGGGATGAATTTCCTGTTCCCCATCCACTTGTCCAAATTACATGTGAATTGGCTTAGGTAGGAACTCTGCTTCATATAGATGGGGAGTCAGCTCCAGAGATGGGGTAGTCTCTGGGATACAAACCTGTCTCTCCAGCAGGTCTTATGTACATCACAGGCAAGGCTGAAGTCTTTAGAATGGGTAATTTGGGTGCTGTTTGTTATGTGGATATGCAGGAGGTCCATCAAAGTGGGGTCTGATAATGCATTGTCGATCTCCCCTCAACAGCCTGTAGGAGACAGAATACAGGGGTAGGGCCTTGAGGCAGTCTGCAAGAGGACATGTTACCTATGCCCTGTATTCTTTTAATGAGGGGCCTTTATGGACATTGCAGTTGTTGGATATGCCTGGTTAGCCACATATCAAAGGGAGCATTGTACTCGATGATAGGTCTGGTGGATGCTGAATATAGTAGAACAATGACTTCCTTGGACTTAAATACCACACCTTTATTTATAAGTTGCACAACATAAAATGATTTCCTGACTACTGTAGACATGTGATGGTCAAAGGCTAGATTACTGTCCATGTGTGACCCCAAGTCCCTGACTACTGAGTCAACTCTTAGGGGTGTGCTATCAGTAGTTACCAGGGGTGGATGACTTCCCAAAGGATACTGTTATGCATTTCTTGGCATTTAGTTTTAGACCATGGCTCTGACATCAGTTATTTGTCTGTGTCAGCCCTTCATTGAGTACATTTTTGTCAATGGTGGATTCAGTGACAGCTCCTAATTTGCAATCATTTGCAAATTTAGTCAGCCAGAGGCCTTTAACATTGTCCTTGACTTCAGAAATGTAAACGCCAAAATGGAGCAGTCCCAGGACCAATCCCTTAGGGACTCCACTTGTTAATGGCCTCTTTGTATAGGTGGATTCCCCAATTCTGACTTCCTGGGTCCTGACAGTGAGCAAGCTTGCTATCCACTGGGTGACATAAGGGTTTGTAACTAATCTCTTGAGTTTGTTAACCATGCCTGAGTGGGATATTGTGTCAAATGGTTTGGCCGGGTCATGGTAGGCAGTGTGAACCATTTTTCCCTCATCCATTGTTTTGGTAACCTTCTCAAAGAAGTCCACCAGGTTGAGTAAGCATATCCTGCCCTTGACAAAGCCAAACTGGGTTGGGTCTAGTGTCTGGGGTGTTCTTATGTCATTATTGATCATTCCCATGATAATTCTATCCATGGCTTTGCATGTGAGACTAGTGAGACTTATGGATTTTAGTTTCCAGGGTATGTAGATAGCCCACCTTTTTGCAGAAGAATAACTGTTGCTGTTCTCCATTCATGAGGTATGAAGTCTGTTTGGAGGCTACAGTATAGCAATTCCAGAGGCCCTGGTAGGCCATGTTTCATGCTATTTAGAAGGCAACCTGGGATATTGCCTGAGCCCATTGATGCAGTGTTCTTGGTCTTAAAGAGAGCATGAAGGACCTGTTCCCTAGTGATAGCAGGGAGAGCTATATTGGATGCTATCTCCTGAGGGAAGGTTGAGGGGGAGAGAGGGGTAATCTTAGAGCTGAATTTGTCGGCCAGGAGGTTTGCTATATCTTCTGGCTCAGTCTAGGTGGCTCCATTTACAATGAGCTCTGCATGCAATTGCATATTGCCTTTGAGGTTGTGGACATAGCTAAGAATGGCTTGGAGTTGTCCTTGGCCTGGACTGCCAAATTTACCTCAGATTTGGCTTTGATAGACTTTATTTGTCCTCTGAGTTGTTTGTTTAGTTTGATGAGAGTGCTTTTATCCTACAGGGTGCTGCGTCTCCTAATTTGTGCCATGATTTTTCTTCCTTCTGTTATACAGCCTATTGATTTTGTGATTCCACCAGGGTGGCAAGTTTTTTGAGATAGTTCTGTACTTCTTCTTGGTGGGTACAGCTGCCTCTATTAACACACTTGTAGAGGATTTCTGTGAACACTTCCATGTAGGCAGCATTGTTCTGAGGGTTTATGGGGGCTTGAAATTATGCCTGCTTATCACTTAATAGTAGGAAGTTAGCCTTACAGTAGTTCCTCAACAGTCCATGTTTAGCTGGGGTTATAAGTTTTATTTATACTTCAAAGAAGACCATTTTGTGGTCTGACCTTACCAGAGAAGACATTACACTCTCCCATATTGGGGGGAACAGATCCAATATGGGTGCACCCCTGGTTGATGTATTGACAATCTGATCCAGGAAGTTTGTGTTTACAAAATCTAGGAATCTCTGTGCCTGTACATTTGGTGTTGTATATGATTCTCAGGAAAGACTTTTTTTCCTGATTTACTGCATTCAGACTTTTCTTCAATCACTGTATATTGTTTGATGGAAAGTTACTTTGACTTCCTAAAGCTGTGTACAGCATACATACTAAAACTGTATTTCTTACCCAGAAAAAAATAGATTTCTCTTTAAACCATGCTCCTTAATATTCTCTACTGGTACCAACAGCAGATAGAGGTATCTATATGTCAAACTGAGAAAAAGAATCTCGGAAGACACCTATCTCAGAATAGCATATATGATATCTGTTAATAGAATAAACTGCCCAAAGTGGCCAGTTGACATGATCTAGATACACATGTCAGGTGAACTAGTGTCCAAAGTAATGGACAGCTGGTCCTTTATAGCACAACAAGATAGATGCCAGCCTTTCGGATTTCTCTTATCTTAGCTGAATGTGCATCATATTAAGATCTTAGCACCTGACATTTTCACCGTCTTCTTCATCCCATATCAGAAAAGGGAATCAATAGAAACTGTGTTCAAGCAGATTTTAATACTTACATCTGTTTGCTGACATTATCTTTAACCATCCTTTCCATGAATGAACAGCTGAAACTGACCATTTGCAGCAATTTATGTTAATGGTGAATGCTAAAGCATAATTAACAAAAATAGAGAATAAAATTCTATTAACATGACCAAATATAGTAGAGAGGCCCTGCGGCAGACACTTATGAGTCAGCATATCATATAGCATGTTTTAAGAGAAGGACTATGACTGCATCCAAGCAAGATTTGAAGCTAGCACAAAATACAACCTATTTAAGTTGAAAGTAAAATGATACAGATGGTGGGAGCTTTTGATCTTAGCAAATCTGAAGTATACAATTTAAAAAAAATTGCAGACAGTTTCTTGGCCTCTACCTAACAGACTGTGGTTTTATCTGATAAGGGTTACACTTGCAGGCTTAAGTTACCAGCTGATTTTATAATAATGGCAACTATCCAAAAAATCTTTAAAGATCATACAGAGCAGGATACCAGGTTTACTATCAGTTGTGCAATCATACATAGTGTGAATTATCGCATACTCAAACTAAATGTATGAAAAAGAAAAGAGCTAATGCCAAAAATATTGAATGCAGAAGTGTAGAATGTCGAATTCGACATGTTTCAAACATTATCCACACTTTCACAAGTTGCACGATTCTACAAAACATAGAAAAGAACGTTTTTACAGGGGGTGCAAGCCCCCTGCAACCCTCATGTGGGGGCCTATGTCCCCCACACTGCCTGCTACTTATATATACAAACTCCGAGATCGCACTACAGTGAGGGAAAGGGTGCATTTCCCGACCCCACTATAGTGCGATCTGCGTTAAAATGTTGAAATTCACAACCGTGAATGCTATAGTGCAGTGGTCCGCAACCACTGGCCATGGACTGGTACCAGGCCATGGAACACTTCGTACCGGGCTGTCAGGTAAGTAAATGCCTGTATGAGTGTGTTTATGTGTCTGTCTGTGTGTGTGACTGAATGCGTGCATGAAGCAAAAGAATCTGTGTGTGTGTGTGTGTGTGTGTGTGTGTGTGTGTGTGTGTGTGTGTGTGTGTGTGTGTGTGTGTGTGTGTGTGATCAGGAGAGTGAGAGCGATGTATGAATGAATGCATAAGTGGGTGTGTGGCGTGTGGGTGTGACAGACAGTGACAGTGATGTATGAATGAATGAATGTGTAAGTGGGTGTGTGGCATGTGGGTGTGACAGGCAGTGACAGCAATGTATGAATTAATGTGTAAGTGGGTGTGTGATGTGTGGGTGTGACAGACAGTGAGGGCGATGTATGAATGAATGCAAAAGTGGGTTTGTGGCATGTGGGTGTGACAACAGAGCGATGTGTGAATGAATGCAGGTATGAATGAGGAAGTAACTGTGTTTGTGTGTGAGATTGGGAGAGTGAGAGTGATATGTGAATGAATGCAGGTATGAATGGGGATGTGACTGAGTGTGTGTTTGATTGGGAGAGATTAAGAGTGACGTGTGAGTGAATGCAAGTATGAATGTGAGAGTGACTGTGTGTGAGAGATCAGAAAAGAGTGAGAGCGATGTGTGTGAGTGAATGCGTGCATGAATACAAACGAGACTGTGTGTGTGTGTGTGTGTGTGTGTGTGTGTGTGCGGTATGGATGAAAGGTACACAAACCTCATTGCTGCTGCTGCCGGCGATTACTCTCACTTTTCACTCTCTCTCTCTCTCTCTCTCTCTCTCTCTCCCCCTCTCTGTCTCACACACACGCACTCACAGACACACACACACACACACACACACACACACACACACACACACACACACACACTTAGATCAAGAAATCTGGACAAAGCCAAAAATAATTGGGAGACAAAGCCCCAAAATAGGGGCCCTTTTAAGTACTGCTCTTACAAACTTCAAAAGTTGATAGAAATACAGGTTTTGCATTAGCATGAATTTTCTGAAGGGTATGAAGTATGAAACTCAACTGTCTGCCATTATTTTCTGAGTTCAGCCTCAATGATCTCCCAGTGATTTGCCAGAAAACAACAATTTTATGAGAAAAAGGCCAAAAATATAAGGCAAAAACCTGGACATTCTGTGAAAATCTGTACAGTTGAGAGGTATGCTGGACAAAGCCAAATAATAGGGACAGACATTACATATTGCTCTTATAAACAAGATCAGTAAGGTTGCCATTAGGTTTACTTACCTCTCAACCATAGTAGATCAATGTTATGCTGTTAAGCAGATTGTACACTGTTTTTTGGCAATTTGGTAATTTTTGCCAACTGTCTTTTTATTGTACTTTGGAGCTTTTCGCCTCGGGTCTGCCCTCCTCGTAAAACAGATGTCAAATAAACAAACTGCATAACCTCAACTTCTCCTCTGATACTGTTGCATGGTTCTCCAGCTACCTCACTGATAGATCTCAATCAGTGAGATGGCACTCTGCACTCTCACCTCCTCTCCCTGTAAAATAGGTGCACCTCAGGAGTCTGTCCTAGGGCCTTTACTTTTTAATATCTTTACTAATCAGTTCTATACCTCCTGTCCTCAGTCATCTTTAGTGCAATACGCAGATGACTCTACAGCCATCACCACAGCCAACTCTCCCTCTAAGCTCTTCTCAGCTACTCAGGCATCTTTTAACTTAGTTGAAACATGGCTCTCCAACAACCAGCTCATCCTTAACCCTAAAAAAAAAAAAACAAAGCTGTTACTCTTCCTACCTAAAATGTTCAACAATATTAAATCCTCCTTCTCCATACAGTCCCTTAATAACACTCCCATTCAGGTAGAATCCAGCATTAAGCTCTTAGGCGCAACCATCAACTATCAGCTTAAATTTGACTTGAATGTTAATAACTGTATCAAAAAGACTCATTCAAAACTAGGGCTCCTTTTCCGTAACAAGAAATTCCTTACCTCTGAAGCCAAGATTACTCTCTCTCTTACCTACCTTCTACCCAGTGTAACGTACAACTCTCAAATTCTCACAAATCTTAACTCAGCACCCCTGACCAAACTCAAATCTACATATGACAAGGTTGCTAGATTTGCTGCCCAACAAACCTACAAATCCCACCACTGTCTTTCTCTAAAACACCTAAACTGGCTTGAATTACCCCACCAGCTTCTTCTCTCTCAGCTCCAGATCATCCATTCTATCTTATACCAGCCTTCCTACTGCCCAGCATTATCCCCTCTCATCTCCCATTATTCTTCCTGCAGACCTCTCCGAAGCTCTAACCAAGACCTACTACAAATCTACAAACCCAATCTAAATTTGAATGTAACATGTACAGCTATCACCCCACTATTGCCTGGAATAGGCTCCCACAAGAAATCAGGACCCTTACACATCCTAAACAATTTAAGACAGCCACCAAAGAGCACTTTAAAAGTCACTTGCTCTGCCACTGCACTCTCCCTCCTTAAATATCCTCTACTTCTCATACCTTAATCTACTTTCTGCCCTTAGCCCACTCTTCTCACTAGCCCTCTCTAATCTTCATTGACTACTCTTTCTACTGTCTTCTAAAATCTATTACGCAAATTGCCTCAGAGAAACATTCTATTGTAAATGTCTTGCCTTCATGCAACTACATTATGATAAAATTGGGTTTTTGTAACCACTTACCCCAAAAACTATAATCATCTTAATGACATATTTCTTTTTATACATCTTGAAATAGCTTTGTTATACTCCTGATTATTGACACTGTATAACATTGTATTGCTACTTAATGCCTTGTAATAATCCTGTAACATTGCTGTTTAATGCAAATTTATAATGAAAAGTGTTTAATATGTTGGAGCTTTTCTCCCTGGGCCTCTGCTAAAAAGGGCTCTTCAGCTCAGTCGGACAATCCAGGTCAACAAATGTAAAATAAATAAATATATAAATTTATTATGCACACAGCGAGACGGCCAGTCCATGAAAATTTGTCTTACATTAATATTAGTCCTTGGTGCAAAAAAGGTTGGAGACCACTGCTATAGTGCATTCACTGTTGTACATGTCAACATTTTTTTTGTTATTTCCTAATGTCGAATTGGCCATTCGGGCTTACGTAACTCGAATGATGTCCGATCACCCTTTTGATAGTAAACCAGGATGCCATCATCATTTACTGCACAGTCTGTATACATAATTATCAATTAAATAATGTTTAATTATAGCAGTCAGTGAAAATAATGGCATTAATACTCTATGGAAGTATGTATGCATATTCCCGTGGGACACCTTTTTAAAGAATGCATTTTGAAGTTGATTATTTAGCAGAAAAAATGTCAAGTGATATGGATGTTAATGAGGTTAATGACCACTGGGAGCATTGTCCTATTTTTGTACTGTTGTTTAAGATGAGATATGTGAAACTGTATTACGCAGAAGCTAGGTCAAAAATAATATGTAAAAGATCTTAAAATATGCTGGCACTACAGTGCCTTTTATGTCTATCTACCAAAAGAAAAAAAAAATCACAGAAGGCTTTTATTACAAAAAGATATATTAATCAATCACACAGAGTGCTCTTACAATGTTTTATTCATACAATTTTTATGTAACATTATATGTGAAGAAATATGGAACGCTATATTAAAACTGAACCTTGCAAAGAATCTAGTAAAATAAAGACATTTAGACAGTTTCCTATATTTCCTACATTTATAATGCTTTATAGTTTCCTTGAAAATGGTTTGAAAGAAAGGGGCAATTACCTGCCTTTCATTTCCATCATTACTAACTACCTGCTGCAGATGTCACAAGTGTCACGTTATATCAAATAATCTGTAATCGTGAGAATTATCTGTAAGCTAAACACATTGTCATTCACACAGATTAAAAGGACCCATTTTCTCACTGTCTTCTGAGTGGGGCAATGTCTGTAACAACAATTAAGAAATACACACAGTCTACAAAAATCATAATCCAATAATGCAACATAACTAAACAGCATGCACACACATATAGAATATATATATATATATATATATATATATATATATATATATATATATATATATATATATATATATGGGGACCTAACCTTTCATCGGCCTACCTAATAATCAATCATACATTATCAGAAGGCAATGATCAAACAATGAAGTCATCACTCCACAAAGGATCAAAAATAAAAATAAAAAAGGCAATATTTTAGCAAAAGGACAACCACCCCATTTCTCTTCACACACTCTTTAATTATAAATACCAACTTCAAGGTCAAACTACAGTGGGTGAGTAGCATCTTCCTCACTCCCCACTGTACTATGATCTCATAGCAAAAAAGCTGGTATGTTTGATCAGATGATAGTCAATCAGTTATACCAACTTTTTTACTTTTTGATGAATAGACTCACTGACAAGACATTCCACTCCTCTCTCTCTTTATATATATATAGCTATATCTATATATATCTATATCAATATCTATGTATATGCATATATATATATATATATATATATATATATATATATATATATATATATATATATATATATATATATATATATATATATATATATATATATATATATATATATATATATATATGTGCGTGTGTGTGTGTGTGTGCATGTATCCAAAGCTCATTGAATTGAAATGTTTTTTTAGGTGGTGAAAAACACTGAAAGTACAAAATATCTAAAACACATTTGACTGAATGTTCAATTTTATAATGTTTGTAGGTAGGATTGTGCAGGAAAGTGAATGTTTGACTAGAAAGGTTATAATGGTTTATGTATATGCGTGAGTGTTCATGGATTAGGGTTATGGTAAGGGTTAGGTAAGGGAATATTTATTGTTTTGCATGTTTAGTGTGTCTGTGTGTCTGTGTGTCTGTGTGTTCTGTGTCTTTTTGCCTTGCATAGTGGTACTGTTAGGAAAAGGGTTTTTAGTAATGTAATATATATGGTTAGGGTTATTACAGTTATCAAACATGGGTAAGGAGGTGCTCAGGGGTGAAGTGAATTTTTAAGTAAAACCCCTGTTATTTACAATACCAAAATCAATGCCATCAAATCGTAAACTAAATGCATACTAGTTTCTGCAGGTAAATGCCCCTATCTGAAGGGGAGGCTTTCTTTAAATAAGTAGAAGCAATTAAAATTACTCAACAATTTTTTTTAATAATGTCACTAGAAGGCTGATACCTTATATACTGATGGTCCTGAAGTCCTGAAGAGGTTAGGAATTTTTCTTTAGTTATATGATTTGGGACACTGTTGTTAACAGTATTATGCGCAGCACAATGACATACTCTCTAATATGTTCTTAGCACTGTAGAATTTCATGTTATGCATACTGAATTTAATAGTTTGCCTTTTGTAATTAAGCCTTGATTGAAGAAATACTGGATGATACAGTCCATGTACCCACACAAATAAACAGGAAGAT